>NC_046232.1:20285832-20355832 GCF_009819885.2 Catharus ustulatus
AGGGAGGGCAGGGATTCACCAGCACTGAATATTCCTCATAATTTTATAATAATATTCCTCATGATATTATAATAATATTCCTCATTAAATCTAATGGGGTCATGCCACTGGAAGTTCATATTTTGTCATTTCATATATTTGATATGAACCTCCCTGTGAAAAGCACACTGCTGGCATGGATCTGCAGAGCCGAGCAAAATGCAAATTTGAATTTATTTCATTGCCACAAATAATTCCTGTGATCATTTTCCTGAAATCATTTCCAAGTGATGCTTGCATGTTGGGTTTTTTTGGCCCAGTTTTTTAATCCCAGTGTTTTCAAGAGGACAGTTCAGGGTAAGGAAATCAGGTAAGGAAGGAAATGAGGCTGACATTTAAAGGCTTTGAAATTTTTAGTGCCTTAAAATTGGGTGAGAGAACAAAATGAAACCTTGAGACTAAAGTTTAAATACTCAGAGCAAGGTTTATTTCTAATTACTGGAGCTTAATACTGTGGCAGTAAAAAAAAAAAAAAAATCATATTTTTAGTTAGATGAGTTCTCCAAGTGCCTGGTACCTCTGTGCTGACTGCAATATGTAAGTTTGGTAAGAAATGACCAAAAATTAAACTGGAAATTTGAATTTCTCTGTATTTTCTCATGTTCTGAGTGCCAATTTCCACAGCACCTTAGAATGCTGATCACTTGTAATAATTGTGTCTGTAATTAGCCTGGAATACCCACTCTGCTGTTTTCTACATGGAAGCACTGAAATACTGAGCTGATTTTGGCTAAATTAAATTTTCCATGAGTTCCTGATGATTCTCCACGTGGAAATTTAAGGATCTTGTTCATGGATCAGTCAAGATTTTATACCACACACTGAACACTGGGATTAATCCTGATGGACCCAACAATTCTGTCACTGTTTTTACACAACCACCACAATTCCTTTCTAATCACAGCAATTGGAAAATTACAGGTTTCAAAATGACAGTTCCAGTGCTGCTTAATACTATGGGAGTAAAAAATAAATAAATCAATATATTTTACTTAGATGAGTTCTCCAAGTGCCTGGAGTCTGTGCTGACTGCAATATGTAAGTTTGGTAAGAAATGACCAAAAATTAAACTGGAAATTTGAATTTCTCTGTATTTTCTCATGTTCTGAGTGCAATTGCCACAGCACCTTAGAATGCTGATCACTTGTAATAATTGTGTGTAATTAGCCTGGAATACCCACTCTGCTCTTTTCTACATGAAAGCACTGAAATACTGAGCTGATTTTGGCCAAATTAAATTTTCCCTGAGTTCCTGATGATTCTCCACGTGCAGATAAATGGAAATTTAAGGATCTTGTTCATGGATCAGTCAAGATTTTATGCCACACACTGAACATTGGGATTAATCCTGATGCACCCAACAATTTTTACACAGCCACCACAATTCCTTTCCAATCAGAGCAATTGGAAAATTACAGGTTTCAAAAGGAGAGCTGCAGTGCTGCTGTCATTTCCTGCAGTCCTTTTGGAATTGTGATAATCCAGGCTCAGACAGGCTGTCACTCACCTTTCCTCTGCAACAAAGTGAGCAGGTAGCACTGAGACATCTCCTTAATGAAGTGCTTTTGGTGCCTTTTATCTGTGTGAAGCACAAAATTACCGAGATTCTTGCTTAATGATGGTGTCATTTTTGAATTTTTTTTTTTTTTTCTCTCCCCGTGTTTAAAAAAAAAAAAAATATCCAGCAACATGAAAGACTTCCCAACAAAATGGGCTGCATGGTTAAATTAGAAAATTCTGTAGGGCTGTAACATTCAGGTCTGTATTTAAAATGACAGAAAAACGTGAAGTTATATCAGTAATAAAAATAAATCCAGAAAATGTTGCAATGAATATGTGAGATTTGAAATTGGGGTGTTTTTTCAGTTTTTTTGAATCCAGAAATCTGATTTTTAAATTTTTTTATTTTTCCAAATCTGTACCAGGAGTTTTCTGGCTGCAGTTTGAGGGGGGCTCTTCCTTGTTTTCCAGGATATTCCCAACACACCGTGAGCACATCCCAGACCTTGGTGTGCAGCAGAACCTGCAGCTGGGGAGGCTCTGTGACATCCTGGGTATGTCACATCCTGCTTTTCCATCATTCCCCAGCTGGGACTGAAACAACACAAGCAAAACAACAAAGCAACACAAACACTCCTTTTTTTGTTGTTGTTGTTTGTTTTTTTTTTTTTTGGGGGGGGGTTTTTCTGGTTTATTTTGATTTTTTTTTGATTTTTTTTCTTTTTTTTCGATTTTTTTTTGTATTAATATTAAATATAGAGCACAGCCAAGCTGAGAATGCATTTCCTGGCCATGATATCCATAAATAAAACCCTGCTGCTCCCTTGCAGCCCTGTGCTAAGGTAGAGCAGCCTCACCCTGGCCCTGCTGAGCAGCACAAAGTGCTGAAAATGAGGGAGCTGCTCCTTCAGCCTCACACTGAGACAAAGATGTGCTGCACAACAGCAAGCCTTTATTTAAACCAAGTTTTTTTTTTTAATGAGGCAAAAGGCATCTATTTAAAAGTTTATTTTTTTTTTTTCCTGACAGGCTTCTTTTAAGGGTATTTATTTAGCAGTGACCAAGTTCCTTGGCTCCCTGGAATGACATATTTTACATGATTCATATATATTTCAGGATCATGATTATTTTATAAATGCCATTTAGTGAGTTTGGAACAAAAATGTATTAGATCCAGAAATTTACAGTTGCCTAAAATAATAATGTAATTGCCTTTATATATTATCTAGGCACTAATATTGGGGTTTTTCCACTGTACTGTTTTAATTTTTTTTTCATTTTTCAACATGGATTTTTTGGCTTTTAAATGATAGAAACTTAAAGGGACAAAGTCACACAGTAAACAGACTTTTTTTTTCTCACGTCTGAGCATGAAAATTGGTTCTGCTGTAAAACAGACCACGAGGAAGATACAAACCAGTGAAATATTAATTAAATGATGAACTGGATCAGGTGCTTTACCTGTGCCTGGCAGAGGAGCACTGAGATTTTCCATTTGGGTTTGGTTTTTCTTTGGAAAAGCTGGTGGTGACCTCCTGAGTTCAGCTGTCCCTGGAGCCCAAATGAGGAGAATTCATCTCTTTTTGGGCAGTGCTGCAGCTTTTTATTCCCCAAATTCAATTTTTCACCTGAATATTGACTGGAATGTTGCTGAACTCTTCTATTGGTTATTTTTAAAATTATCTGGAAAATAATTGTATAAAAACTCTGCCTGTGGGCTCTGTGGTATTTCAGTGCCTCAGGTGAGTTCTGGCCTCACATTTTTAATGTGAATTATTTCCCTGGCAAAACAAAGTCAAGCAATGGGATCTCTTATTCCTTCCCAACATTTGGCTCAGGGTTTCCTTACCCAGCCCTTGCTTTGTGCAGTTATCCCTGGCACACTAAAACAATGAAAGGCTTCCCATGATTTGGATCCAAATCTTGGAGTTCTCTTTGCCTATTGATGCTTCAATTAATTCATGAGCTCATCTATTCACATTTGAGCAGAACAGAGTGGTTCAAACCTTCCAGAACTGCCTGTAGTGCAGATTTTCCTTGTGTGTGGACACAGCCCTTGAGGCCAAGGTGTTTTCCATGAGGAAAAGCAGATTTGCAGTGCCCAGCAATGGTTATTAATGATCCCCCACCGTGAGCTTTTGTATGGGCAGCACAGGGCCAGGAGCAGCCCGTGGAAAATCCAGGCAGCGTGGAAAATTGCAATTTCCTCAGCTGAATGGCTCAGTTTTAGAATTTACTGGCATTAATGGGATATTTTTAAAGCATTGATGTTAATGGGAGTGGGGCTCCCAAATCCCCCTGCACCACTTCCCAATCCTGCCCCCAATATGTTGTGCAGCTTGAATCCCAGGGAGCAGCTCTTCCTTTGGCTGCCCTGCCTGCAGAGCAACACAGCAAAAAGCACCAAGATTAGGGAATGAAACCTCATTTTTCTTTCTTCCCAGCACACTTTATTTATTTTTTTTTAGGCAAGTTGTTGTTGGGGAGGGCTGGGATTGCTGTTGGGGTTGTTTTACCTTTCTCCCTGTGCCCCTTTTGTTTCAGATGCCAACGTGGACGTCATCTACATCTGCCCCCTTGCTCTGAGTGAGGACTTGCTGCACTATTACAATAAACTCCTGGGTCTGCAGGCAGCTGTTAGATCTGGGAACCCTGAGGACATGGCTGACCTGCAGGACAGGTTCAAAATTCTCACCCCTGAAGCTATAAACAGCTTCCCTGTGAGTTTGTCTTCTAATTACTACAGCTTGAGGGATGCAGTAAAATTAAATTGGAAATTTTATAACTTGCAACGCTCTGGTTCACATCAGTGAAATATTATTGCAAGTTTAAGGGCTTTACTGATTAGACTACTAGTTAGAGCATTGGAAATAAATATCCTGCTTTAGCTTTATAGACTTGCTTGAGATAGTCCTAGATTGGCTATTTGGAGGCTCCTGTCCCTCCTGACTCTGTGCTTGGGACTGGGAACTTGATAGATTTATATCTCTAAGCAAATCATGGCAATAAACCATTCTTATTACTCAAAACTTGATCTCTGGCTAGCCCAGCATTCAATCATTCCTGTGTTTGCTGTGCCTCTTGCAGCTAAATCCAGTGCAGAGCTCCTTAAACAGCAAGGCTTCAACAAAGTTAGGTAATAATAGACAAATAGGAGTTTCAGATCAGAATAAATAAATATAAATATTAGCTCCAATAATGCAGAAGTGATAGTCCAGATTAATAATTAATAATAGAGAAATACTGATTCCAAACCTGTCAAGCCAGGTTTAAATCCATGTGCTAAAACATGTTCTAATTAATGTACAGTGTGTACAGGGTTTCTGAAAATGCTGCAGTGCAGTGGAGACTTTTCACAGTGAATAATTGTTTTCTATTGTAAATATTCAACCTACAGTGTCTTGGCTGAGGTTTGATTTTTCTCAAACTTTGTGGCACATTTTGGGACTTTGCTTGAAGCTGCTGTTTTTGCTGGTTTTTTTTCTTTTTAAATTGCACTTTGACAGCCATAGCAGGTTTTTTTTTTTTCCTCTGGATTATTTTTCCAGTATTAACTCCCAACTATGAGTGCATTAATGCCAAAATCTGTCAGGAGAAGATTTGAGGTGAACCAGGTTGAGGTAACCCATGGCTCTTTAGTTAATGTGCAGAATCCACCTTGTTTTCATTAAACCTGTGTTCACCATTAATAATTCATCTTTTAAAATGAATATATTCTCTGCTCAGAACAGCTCCTGCTCATCCCTTGGCTTCAGGGACAGTTTGGGCTGTGCAAGGCTTTGAGCTTTACAGGTTCTTTTAAAGGGTCTTTCTCCTGGTTTATTGAATAAAAAGCTTTTATTGCACCTAATGGATCAGAATTTATTCCCAATCAATGGAAGTGTGGCTCAGGGCTCCCTTTAGCAATTCCAGAAGCACAAATCAGCCTTGCACGTTTTCCCTGCTATTTTGGTGGGGCTGGAAGGAAGGAAAAGGAGTGGGAAAGGCACAGCTGGCCCTGATCCTGATCGAGGTGTGTCCCAGCTTTGCTCTCCTGCTGATCCAAGGTCAGATCTGGGATCTTGGGAGGCTCAAAACAAAACAAAAATCAACAGGTTTGATTGTTGGAGAGCCAAGAACTTTGGTTAATCCCATATCCAGCTGGAATCCCCCAGTTCTGCTTTTCCCTTCCGTGTATCCTGGCAGCTCTGGCACTTTGGAAAATCAGGGATGGAGCAGCTTTTACAGCCTGACCTCCTTAATTAGGTGTAAAATCCATTATTGAGGGACACAAAGCTCATCTCCTCCCTCAGCCCCTCTCTGGCCCCAGGCTGGGAATTGATCCTGCTCCCTGCACCACAACTCTGGAGTGCTCAGGTACAGGGAATCCATGGGGCAGAACTTTAAATGGTTTGGTTTAAAAATGCTGCAAGGAGAGCTCCAGCTATTCCTGTTCTTTTCATCCTTCAGCTTCTGTAATTCTCTTTTTTCTGCTGGAGCTTTGGAGAGAGTCCCATTCCTGCTGTCCTTGCAGGGTGTCCAGCTCCTTTACAGAGAGGTTTGGTGTGAGAAAACATCGAGGGACTGACAGAAGGGGAGTCCTTGTGTTCTTTTCCAGCATCATCCTCCCTGTCCAAGCAAGGATTTCTACTCAGTCCCTGGCAATGAACATCCAGGACTTGGAAGGAAAATATTCTGTGTTCTTCAGTGCTGGAAATCCCTGGCAAATCCAGGGTTTACATTATCCTGAAAATACAGGGATACTTTCCTATGAAAAATGAGATGAAATCTCAATAGGAGGATGGTTTTCTTCTCGTTGGGATTATGATTTGTTCATGACAATTTATTGCAGTGGATTTCTCAATATTTTTTTGGGAAAATAATTGGAATGTATGAAAGCCATGCATAGAATATGTTGTTTAAAACATTTTTGAGGTTTCACTTGCCATGAGTGATATTCTGAATTTAAATTCAGAGGATGTCATGAGCTGCTTGTTCAGCAATAGATCTTTTTTTGGGAAGAAATGAGAGATTGCTTCAAAAGTTGGAACTTTGTATTTTAAGCAAAAAAACCCCAAACTATTACAGAACTGCCCCCTCTCCTGCAGTGGTCCTTTGGATCAGCTCTCAGAGCAATGGAAATGTGCATCCCCAGTAATTTAATGTAAGCACCAAAAGCTTTTGTAAATCAAAGTGGTTTATTCTCAGAGAATCACTTCAACTACCACTGAACTGTATGTGAAATACATTCCCTGCTACAGGGAGGGGGGGATTCTTCATTTTTTATATTGATTTTTAGGAGCTCTGGAGTTGAACCATGCCAGGAGTGTTGCTGAGATGAATCACTATTATCCAAAGGGCAGCAGCCTCTCTGCCTGTGTGACAGAAGGATAATTCCACATGGATCAGATAAATACAGATGTGGAGTAATTAGTTCTATTCCCAATGAGGCCATTTCCACCCCACTAAAGATGTGCACGATTATGGAGCCTCACCCCAACAGCTTTTATCAATTTAAACTGCTAAGCTACAGGATAGGTCATCACCCAGGCTGCTATTAATAATGCATTTATTGTGGGCAACGTGAGGAGCTGGGGGGAGGGAAAATAAAACAACACAACACTTTTCATTAAAATCCATGCTCTCTTTTTTGCAGGAGCACCACCTGTGCCTGGCCACCGTGCTCAGGTACAGCCCCAGGACCATGCAGAGGCTGCAGGCTCTGCTCCAGGGCAGGGATGCCTACGTGGTGGGGGGGGTTCCCCACCTGGATGATTTGGCTGTGGCTGATGAGCTCCAGGTGCCGTTTTTGGGCTCAGAGCCAGCAGTGGCTCAGCTCTACAGCACCAAGTCTGGCAGCAAGAGAATCTTTGCCAGTGCTGGAGTGCCAACCCCTCCTGGAGAGTGGGACATCCACAGCAGGGAGCAGGTGAGCTGGGACCAGCCTTGGTGGATAACTGTGCTACTGGAGATGTTAAACCTGCAGTGTCCTGGCTGAGATCTGGTTTTTATCAACCTTTGTGGCACACTCAGGGCTTTGCTTGAAGCCCTGTTATTTTTGCTATTTTTTTGTTTCTTTTTTAGCTGAACTTTGACAGTCACAGCAGGTTTTTTTCTCTGGATGTTGGGTTATTTTACCAATAATAACTCCTATCTATTTTCCCAATAGTAACCTCCCATCTTTTTTTCCAATAGTAACCATTTTGTAATACTTACTATGGTTTTTTTTCCCCAATAGTAATTTCTATTTTTTTTTCCCAATAGTAACTCCCATCTCTTTTCCCAACAGTAACTCAAATTTATTTTCCCAATAGTAATTCCTATTTTTTTCCAATAGTAACTCCTATTTTTTTTTCCAATAGTAACTCTCATCTTTTCCCAATAGTAACTCCAATTTTTTTTCCAACAGAAACTCCCATTTATTTTCCCAATAGTAAGTCCCATTTATTTATTTATTTATTTATTTTATTTATTTATTATTTATTTATTTCTCCAATAGTAACTCCCATTTATTTGTTTATTTATTTATTTCCCCAATAGTAACTCCCATTTATTTATTTGTTTCCCCAACAGTAACTCCCATTCATGCACTTATTTATTTTCCCAACAGTAACTTCCCTTTATTTATCTATTTATTTATTTTCTCAATAGTAACTCCCATTTATTTTTCTAAGAGTAGCTCCCATTTATTTTCCCAATAGTAACTCCCATTTATTTATTTATTTTCCCAATAGTGACTCCCATTTATTTTTATTTCCCCAATAGTAACTCCCATTCTTTTTTTATTTTCCCAATAGTGACTCCAATTTATTTATTTATTGTTTGTTTGTTTGTTTATTTATTCCTTATTTATTTATTTATTTATTTTCCCAATAGTAGCTCCCATTTATTTATTTATTTATTTATTTATTTATTTCCCCAACAGTAACTCCCATTTATTTTTCTAAGAGTCGCTCCCATTTATTTTCCCCATAGTAACTCCCATTTATTTATTATTTTCCCAATAGTGACTCCTATTTATTTATTTATTTATTTATTTATTTATTTATTTATTTATTTATTTTCCCAATAGTGACTCCAATTTATTTATTTGTTTGTTTGTTTATTTGTTTGTTTGTTTATTTTTCCAATAGTGACTCCCATTTGTTTATTTATTTCCCCAATAGTAACTCCCATTTATTTATTTATTTTCCCAATAGTGACTCCCATTTATTTTTTTATTTCCCCAATAGTAACTCCCATTTATTTATTTATTTTCCCAATAGTGACTCCCATTTATTTTTTTATTTTCCCAATGGTGACTCCCAAACCCTCATGGCTTTGACCAAGCCTTGGGTGAGGCTGGCTGCATTTTTGGCTCATTTCAATGCAGTTTGTGCCCAAAGCAGGAAGGAAAACAATTCCTCTGGGCTTCTCCATGGGCTTGAGGATGTAAAAATGTTTGGGCCAATATTTGAGAGAGTTTGTGCTGCTGCCCCATGAAATGAATCCGTTTCAGCAGGGACTGAGGATGCACATTTTCCAAACCCCTTGTTCTAAGGGGAAGAAATGTCCCTTCAGTCCTGTTCCAGCTGAGCATCTTGAGTTTTACCTTGTCCCCAACCTGTCAGTGCTAAATTCACCTCTCTGTGCATGACCAGTAGGAAAATAACAAAATCCTGCTGAACTAAAATTACAAAGCACAAGAGGTTTCTGTACTTTCATTTCACATCTTTATTTTGCAGCCAGTTCCTCAGTATTTTATTCTCTAAGCTGAATTTGCAATTTACAATGATCTAAGTATTTATTTTTAAAACCACATTTTATGGTGGTGTTACTTCTCATCCAGGAAAATAATCATTGCTGAGGTTTTTTTGTAGGTGCTTCTGCTTCTTCAAGAGGCTTTTCACATTGCTTTGGTTTTTATTAATCACCTTTAGCACTGAGCAATCTAAGCTACACAAATGCATTGCAACTTCTCCAGTAGATGAAATAAATATATGATCAATGACCTGCAAAACAGCTCTTTGATTTATTTGATTCACGTAAATTATTTAACAATACTTCTGGTTCATCCCACAGGGTTATGGAATTTCTCCTTCTGTTGTTTGCTTGTATGAAATATTGACATTTTAGGTTAAATAATCAAAGTGAGGTGACACCATGGTAAAGCACAATTCAATTTTCACTTAAAGATAGCACATAATTCTTTGTGATTGGTACAGTCCTTACAGGATTATTGATCCTTTTCATTACTGTAGGGGGAGCCCTCAAGAAAAACACATTTATGTGATTCTCAAAAGCCACAAATGGAACACATGTAATTGTATTTTAGGTCAATCTTTTTTTTTTAAAAAAAAAAAAAAAAGAAACAAAAATCCCCCAAATTACTCTGTAAAATGTAGAAGGCTCCAGCCAATGCAACAAGATCTGAGAATACTTTTAGCAGGTTCAAAGTCATTTGCAGTTTCTAAGAAGCTAATTGCATCCTGCACCAGCTGGGCAAAAGGCATTTGGAAGCCATTTAAATCTGTGTACATACACAAATAAATAATTAGCATTTTATAAAGCCTGCCTGGTACCTCCTCCGTGCATTTATAACCACGGAATGCACTCTCCAGCAGGAAAATTTCCCAGCTGTTTGGCTGGTGTTACCCTGGCACATTTCTGCAAATAGCATCGTCCATCCCACGTTGTTCCCTGTCACAAACGGTTATGGAGCAGTTCTGGTGATCCAAAACCTCAGACAAAAAACAAACAAACAAAAAAAACCCCACCTGGGCAAATTCCTTTGTGCAGAAAACAGGGGTGGAGGCTCCAAAGGTGCTTTTAATCCATACTCAAAGAGCACCAACAGCTCTGAGAAAATTAAACAATATTTAGGAAAAAATAAAGCCTCAGACAAAAAAAACCCAAAAAAACTAAAAACCAAAAACAAACAAAAAAAAAAGAAAAACAACCAACCAACCAAACCAAAAACCACCTGGGCAGGCAAATTCGTCTGTGCAGAAAACAGAGATGGAGGTTTTAAAGTTGCTTTCAATCCATACTTAAACAGCTGGGACAGCACCAAACAGCTCTGAGGAAATTAAACAATATTTAGAAAAATAAAATCTCAGACAAAAAACCTCCAAAAGTACCTGGGCAGGCAAATTCCTCTCTGCAGAAAACAGGGATGGAGGTTTTAAAGTTGCTTTCAATCCACACCCAAACAGCTGGGACAGCACCAAAAGCTTTGAGGAAATGAAACCATCTTTAGAAAAAATACATGTTAAGCTCAAAGTTTTGGGGGCTGGAAGTCTGAGGAGGTTTGGGGCTGTCCCAGTGTGAAGGATTTTGTGTCCCTGCCCTGCAGCTGCTCCGGGCTCTCAGCCAGCTCGTCCTGGACCACTGGGAAGTGCAGCGCTGGCTCTTCAAGGTGGATGGGGAGCGGGGAGGAGATGGCACTGCCTTCTGTGATGTCATTTCCCACCTGGAATGTCAGCCCTGGATCCAGAGGGAGTGGCAGGGACACCCCGAGGTGTGCAGGGACAGCCAGGCTCGTGTGAGTACCCAACTGCATCTCCTTTATTGGCTTGGCCCTGGGATGTTCCCTGAGATCCCTCCTGCCTCTAAATCTCTTCCCTAAATCTTTCCCCCATTTTTCATTTGAAGGTAAGTGTTGATATCACAGCCCACAAAGCAACAGTAAGTAATTCAAATAAAACAGGGAAATATTCCAAAATACAAAGGAATGCCTGGCAGCCAGCTGGGGGTTGAGTTGTGTAGTAACACTTTCTGTGCAATAATGGGCAGCTTTTATAAGCTTTTTGTATCAATTTAATAATTTTATTTTTTTTTAGGTAAAGTGAGGACATAGAAAGGAAAGTTTATAGGCAGCACAGCCTAATCTCTACCTTGGAAATTACTGAAACAAAGATTAATTGGGATTAGATTAAAATATCTGAACACCACTCATTTGAAATCATACAACCTGATTGCTTTTTCAGCTGGTTTTCTATGGATTATTTTTCCTGCGTGTTTTGCCTCACTAATAACTTTTAAACCTTGAGGTCTTGGTGATCATTGAACTCCTGCAATTTTCATTACCAGGGTGTTTAGGTGAGAGCCATCTATAAAAATCTGACTAAGGGAAACATCAGAGCACGAGCTCAGGCACTCCTGGGTTCCCAAGAATCGCCAGGATTGAGAGGCTGGGAGATGATGCATTTGCACTGCAGAAAAATCCATATGAAATCACACTTCATTATTCTGGCATTGCAAGAACTATTTGTAGTTTAAATATTCATTGGTATTTAAATGTGTTAATTTCAATAAGCATTTGATATTTCTCTATATCTTGCCAAATTCATTCCTAATGTAATGGTTTTAAAGCCAGAAGGAATGTATCCAGAAAAATTGTTTAATTTACATAAACTACTCATTATAGCTCCTCTGATTTTTTTTAATTCAATCAAAAGGGTTTGAAATTTGGGGTTGATTGAATTATATTGTATATTGAAATTTCAAATTGGGCTGATTACAGTTGTGCTGCGTTTGACAGTAACAAAATAATTCCACATTATAAAAGTTCCTGGTATAAAGCTGAAGGGATAATTTCTCTGATCTGCAAGTCAGGCAGGATGAGGCAGAAAATCCATCTCAGTGGGACACAGAGCTCAGGGTGTATCCAGGACAGAATCAGGAGTCACCAGCTCCAGTTCTGAATCCCTGATATCCCTGGCATTCCCCATTTGCCTTTTTAATTCCTTCCCTAAATGCTCCTGCACAAAGGACACTGTGAGCCCTGACCTCCTTTGCTTTTTCCTTTTAATCCATTTACCTCGAGCTTGGATTCAACCAAAACATAATAAATATAAACATGTTGGAAGTTGGGAAATAAGGATGGAGTAATGAATTGATCTCATTTCCCAGACAAATCCAGGTCAGTACTGAAGTGAGAAAAGAGAAGCTCTGGGTTCCTCATGGGATGGACAGGGATGGACAGGAATGGGAAGGGATGGACTGGGATGGACAGGGATGGGCAGGGATGGACAGGGATGGACAGAGATGGACAGGGATACAGGCAGGGATGGAGAGGGATGGACTGGAATGGGCAGGGATGGACAGAGATGGGCAGGGATGGACTGGGATGGACTGGGATGGGCAGGAATGGACAGGAATGGACAGGGATGGGCAGGGATGGACAGGGATGGACAGGGATGGACAGGGATGGACTGGAATGGACAGGGATGGACAGGGATGGGCAGGGATGGGCAGGGATGGACAGGGCTGGACAGGGATGGACACAGATGAACAGGGATGGACAGGGATGGGCAGGGATGGACAGAGATGGACAGGGATGGACAGAGATGGACAGGGATGGACAGGGATACAGGCAGGGATGGGCAGGGATGGGCAGGGATGGACAGGGCTGGGCAGGGATGGACAGGGATGGACAGGGCTGGACAGGGATGGCAGGGATGGGCAGGGATGGACAGGGATGGACTGGGATGGACAGGAATAAACAGGGATGGGCAGAGATGGGCAGGGATGGACAGGGATGGACAGGAATAAACAGGGATGGACAGGGATGGGCAGGGATGGACAGGGATGGGCAGGGATGGGCAGAGATGGGCAGGGCTGGACAGGGAGGGACAGGGATGGACAGGGATGGACAGGGATGGACAGGGATGGACAGGTGGGCAGGGAGGGAACAGGGATGGACAGGGATGGACAGGGATGGACAGGGATAGGCATGGGATGGACAGGGATGGGCAGGGATGAGCAGGGCTGGACACGGATGGACAGGGATGGACAGAGATGGGCAGGGATGGACAGAGATGGACAGGGATGGGCAGGGATGGGCAGGGCTGGCAGGGATGGACAGGGATGGGCAGGGATGGGCAGGGATGGACAGGGATGGACAGGGATACAGGCTGGGATGGACAGGGATGGACAGGGCTGGCAGGGATGGACAGGGATGGACTGGGATGGACAGAGATGGGCAGGGATGGACAGGGATGGACAGGGATGGACAGGGCTGGCCAGGGCTGGACAGGGCTGGACAGGGATGGGCAGGGATAAACAGGGATGGGCAGAGATGGGCAGGGATGGACAGGGCTTGGAGCACCCCGGGATGGACAGGGATGGACAGGGCTTGGAGCACCCTGGGCTGATCCTGAAAATCCCTCCCAACCCAAAGCATTCTGTGATTGCCAAGTGAGCACCTCGCTGCTGTTGTGAGCACCTCGAGCAGTTTGAAATCGCCCTGCCTCCTGCATTTAGCCTCTTTTGAAAGCAGGAATCGCAGCCTGGCCGAGAGCAGAGGATTAAAACGCTCCTTTGTCAGGGAACTCCATTGTAATGATGCACATTTAAACATCAAAGCAGGAGTTTGTGCTTTAATGTCCCGCTGCAGTGTGGGGACCTGGCTCTTTGATAATGAAGATGTGGTGTCACGGCTGCCACACACAAACGGATGCTGGCAGGTTATTACAAAATTCAGCTTCTTGATGAAAGACTATCCTGCAGGCTAGCAGCACTCTGAAAAGCCTCTCCATTCTGCTGGAATTATTAGAAATGAGCCTACATGACTGTAAGCACTAAATTATGGTAATACTTACAAATGGCATCATTTGCATAGCAGTTTAAGACACGCCACCCAGATTTTCCTCAGTGGTGTGGAGCAGGCAACAGATTAAAAATAATGGACCTTGTTGAGTTTGAACTGTGTAAAAATCTATTCCAGCTAAAAGTGAGGCTGATTTTAGATTCCTCATTGGGGCAGCCTTATGGATGGATTTCACCTTGTTAACTTAATGCAGCCTCTGAGTCATCTCAACAATTAATTTACAACTGCAGGAAGGGTTGGATTCATGAACTGCAAAATGTCTCCAAGTCCATTCAGCCTCCTGTGCCCTGCTCAGGTCTGTCAGCAGAGAAATTTCATCCAGAATCCAAATATCCAGAGAGCTGCTGTACATTGTGCACTTGTGGGGTTCTCTGTGCAGACATCTTGCAGTGTGGGAAAGAACATCAGGGTACAAAAAAAATGAATAATTACTGAGCCTCTCTATCAGATTAATTGCATCTTGAAGGGTGAGTGATGATTGTAGGGAGCAAACAAATTAATTTCTAACATCTGCAGGTTTTCTGTGCTAATTCAAGCTTCAGTCAGTCCAGGCACAGCACAAAAAGTAGTTTTGCTGCTATAAAATCTTTTTTTAGAATAGCTAGATAAAGATATCCATAATCATTACTAATGGTATAGCTGGGCATCTCACCCCTGCTCAAATTCTGGAAAATCTCAGCCAGGCTTTGCTGGGAGACTCGAAATTCATGGAAAATTCTCTTTATTGCTGCCACAATTCCTGGCTTTGAGGGATTCTGACTTGTTGGAGGCTGGGGGAGTATCCAAGGAATGGATATGGATATGGATATTCACCTTTTCCTTAGGACTCAAACTCCCAAAACTCTTCCCTTTTTGGGCAAAGAGAACATCACCTTCCTGTTGGCATTGCCTTTTCTTTGATATTTTAACAATTCCCTTTTCTAGAAATAACACAGGACTGCAGGATCCCATCCTCTTATATAACTATGGGATTGTAGTAAATCACTGGATTAAATTACTACTGAAATTAATTTTAGAATTATCTTTTATTACCCTGTGACTTAATTAACCACCAGGACCAACAACAGGATGTGAGTTTATCTAGCAGCAAGCCTGAAAATAACAAAGATCAGGCTGGAGACAAAAAAAAATGGATAAAGGGGAGCTGAAAATGCAGGGATGGAACAAGACACAGGGAAAAAAGCAGCAAATATTCTCTGAATAAACCCTTAAAACTGGTGCTAGCTACACAACCATTTCAAAACTCTCCATTAAATATCTGTCACAGGGGAAAAAAGGGATTTAATGCAGGGCAGCCCCTGCTAGAAAAATGTTTGTATTTTACTCCTCCAGTTGAGTCAGGATTTTGTCTCTGTTTCTTTTCCTTTCAGGCAATAATTCAGTTAATTTATTTCAATGAGGAAATCAGAATATTTTCAAAAGGTGACAAATTTGGGCTACTTTTAATCTGAATCACCTAAAACAAGACTTGGATGCTGCTTGCAGGGTTTTGCATTGATTGCTGTTGGAAAATAGGAATGTAAAATGCTGGATGTTCCTTTAAATGAACCATTTTTGCCCAGCTTTTCAGAGTCTGTGCTGAGTAACAGATGAATTTTGGGATTAGCTGGAAATCAGGAGGAGTGGGGAGCAGATTGTGTCCTGCTTGGATGAATTCCATGCACTGCAGCACACCTGGAGTTCCCACATCTTCTTTCTTCACTGAGTTCAGGAATTCAGATTTGCAAACAGAATCAGGATAAAACCAATCCATCAAAATGTAATTTCAGAAAGGTGCCACTGCCAGCACCCTCCTTTGAACACAGCAGAGCTTCCTAACACTGCTTTTTCCCTGATTTTTTTATTCATTGATCTCAGTGTAACCCATGGAGGGGGTTCTTAAGGAGCCACTTGTGCACATGGATTGCAGGTGTGCTATTTTTTCCAGCCTGAAGAGGGCCAGAAACTCTGACAGATCCCAAAAAAATTGCATCTCCAGCATTTTAACATTTCTTCTACCTGATACCACATTCAACAGGGAAAGAAAAGGAGCCCAAAGACTTCAGGGAGAGAAAGGAGTCGTGCAGAACAATTATTCCAAATAATTGAAATATTCACGGTGCCTGCCAACAATCCTCATTTTATGAAGATTCTCTGCGTGTGATGGGGTGAAATAAAGCAGGGCTGTGTCCCTGGGCTGGGTGAGATGCAGGATCTCATCCCTGAACCACGAGCAGGGGCTGTGCAAGCTGTTGGGCTGTGTGTCCTATTGATTTAATATGCTCCTAATCAGTACATAAAGCTATAGGCCTGCAGTGTTAATTTTTCATATGCTTACAAAGTACCCTTTGATTTTCTGTCACGCGTTAATTACAGCGTTTTGCCATTAAATAGGAAGCTTTGTGTAACTAATTACTAGGTAATCATTGTCTACCGCCAGCGTGCTGTTCCTACCTTTTATTTATTCGAAAAATGCACAGATCTCGCAGTCTGGAACCACTATACCTTCCAGCCATTAGCTCTCACTAATTCATAGCATTATTGTGCTAAGATTGTAGGAGTTGTAATTGTTGTGGTATCAGTGCTGTTAATTACCGGAGTAAACAGTTGAAATGGTGCCAAGGTCTATTGTACAAGGCAGAGGAAAAGGAGGTTTAAATGTTACTTCCACCATCTGGGGACTGGAGGAGAGGCAAATGCTAGAAAACAGCAGTGAGGCAATATCAGAACTTCAGCTCCAGGGTTTGAGGCCATATGGATCCAGAATATTTTGAATCAATTGAATTTAAGTGCCAGTTTGTGGCAATAACAGTGGGGAAGGAGAGGATAAAGCAGGAGCACTAAAGAAATCTGAAATGCCTTAATGTTGGTGCAGCCAATAAAATGCCTGCTTGGATTATTTTAAAAATGTTTGTTTGCTAAAATCCAAAAAGTAACACATAGGCAACTCTGGGAATAAAAGGAGTTTAAGTGTGTGTTGTTTGTGAAAAACAATGCAGGTTTTGTCTGACAATTCCTGTAGCATTACAGCAATTTCCATAAAATTCCTAGGAAGTGACTCTGGGTTTTTCTATATAAGGTTGGTTTTTTTTTTTCTTTCTGAAATCACATTTTTTGGAATTCATTAGAATATTTTTTGTTTAGAGACAGAAAGGAGAGCGAATCACAGAGGTGTATTAAAAATTATAGAGATTGAAATAGGGAAAACTCAATTAGTTGGGAAAATTTTTCATCTGAGGGCATCAGAATTGTTTGTGCACTTGCAGAAATTTCACTGAAATACAGGAAAATGCAGAAATCTCTCTAAAATACAGGAAAATGCACTTGCAGAAATCTCTCTAAAATACAGGAAAATGCCCTCAAATATTCCTGATCTCATTTTGTATCAGAATTAACACCCCAATGTCCTGAACTTACAAATGCTGCCTTTGACATAAATATATGAGGATTGTTTTGAAGAGAGATTTTTGAAGATCATGACAATTGTTTTCTTTGCTCTGAAGGAAGATGTGGGGAACCTTGAACGTGCAGGATGCACCTTGCAAAAGACACAGTTTGGAATATTTATTTGGATTAGAAATCTAATATAATTATCCTAATTTTAAACATTCAGTGGATAAACAAGCAGAATTATTCGAGGAGTTCACACCACCTTGAAGATCTTTTTTCTGGCTGATTTTTGGCAGATTTGATCTTTGATTTCCCTGCATAGATGGTTTCTGAGCAGGGATCTGGCAGCAAATTGCTGCTGCCAGCTTCGGAGTGTTTGCAGGAAATAGCAAGGATCTCTCTTCCTAAACAATCCTGCTTTATTTATTTTTTATAGGTCTGTTAGCAGATGTTGAAGTAGTTCAGGGCACAATGTAAACATGTGCTTTTCAATGGATGGCAAATAGGAAAGTGCACAATGAAAGGAGCACTTGGGAGGGGGTTTGGAGCAGGGTTTTGTGGGTGGTTTTTTTTTGTGTGTGTAGTTGAATTTAGAATTAAAGAAGTGCTCGATGTTTGTGTTCTGAACCCCAGACTGCGGAGCCAGCCCGGCCGGAGCAGCGAGGCCCCATGTGCTGGGAGAAAAGGAGCAGCACTTGAGGGGCTGCAGGTTTGAAAGGGAACTCAGCTCCTTGTTCTGGCAGCCTGTGTGGGGTTTATTGAAGCGTGGCAGATGTGTCCCAACCCCACAAAAACCCCAAAATCCCCCCTGAGCGGGGACAGCGCGTCCGGCTGGGAGCAGGGATGGGCCAGGGAGGTGCAGGGGGTCTGGGCTCTGTGTTCAGCATCCCCTCCATGCAGGCAGCTGAAATGGCCCATTAGCTATCAGGGAAAATTGTCTTTGCTCCTTTCAGCAGATGGAGCAAATATTTTACAAAGCAATTTTACATAGGAAAAACATTTGTGTGCGGCGGTAATGACGGCTGTTTGCCATGATGGGACCTGAGCTCTGAACATGCTTTTCCAGCTCTGGGGAAGGCAAAATTGGCACTTCTCTTCAGCTGAAAATTTGCAGTTAACAGTGAAAAGCCCGGGCTTTAAATCAGGAGGCAAACTTTAAGTGGATGGAGGGTGCTCAGTGTGTTGCTTCCAAAGCCATTCCCTGTTTTTTGTGGATCTCTCCTTTTATTCTGGTACTTTGTGCTTCTGGCCAGCATGGACCTCTCTGAATCAGGAAAAATAAAAAGTGTCCAACCGGTTTTAATTTGCAAAATAGGAAATAATGGCAGTTACTTGGACATTTGGGCAGCAGTCCATGCTTGCTGGAGTCAGTGAGCTCATCAGTTCCCACCCAGGCTGCAGTGAGTTATCCCAGCTCCACTGCTCAGAGAGGAAGGATTGTCCTTACACATGGCAGGAATTGTCACCATGCCACCAAAGTGGCAGGAATTGCCCCAGCTCCATGGGCTGCAGCACTCTGTGCTGACTCAGGAGCTCTCTGCTGATTTTATTCCTCTCTGGCCCCCTCAGCTTTAATTATTTGGAGTTTTTTTCCTTCACTCTGTTTGCTTGCAAGCTCTAAATAATTTCCTTTCCATCTGATTTTTAGCTAAAAGCTCTGGGTCTTATGCATCCTGCTCTGCCTCCTTCTTTCCTCAGATATTTTCTTCCTCTTTCTGTTTCTTCTTGCTATTTATTTATTTCTCTTCTCAACAGGCTTTTCTTTGCTGTCTGATCTGTCTCCAACATCTGCCACTCTTGGTCCTAATTTTTTGTTGCAACTGCCTAAGAAAACCTTTCAAAATTCATCTTGCAGAAGGGTGAGAAATTATTTCTCATTTTGTGGGAAAAAGCTGTATTTTTTTTAATATTTTTTTCCTTCATTGTTATAAAAGGTGCAAAACCAATTTGGAGAGATGCAAAGATTTCTACATGATATAAACAATATTTGGGCTGCTCATTTTTTTCTGCTGCTAGGAAACATCAGCTGCAAGATTTGAACAAATGCTCCCTGTTTCTGTTGAGCCTCTATCCTGGATTGTTTTGGGCCACATCAAGAGATAAAACATTGGTAGGCTCTGCTGGAGATACTGTCCAATTTAAATGAAATTAGCCAGCTGAGCACTGATCCTTTTAAAAGGTTTGACTTCATGAGTGAATGTTGGATCTGGGCTTGAATTTGCCTACTAAAACTCCCTATAATCAGGATTATTGCCTTTTTAGAGCTCACAGTTGCAAAAAAAACCAAAAACAAACCTCTAAGCAGAATTCCAGGTGCTGATCCTTGAAGGGTGACTCCCTTCTGTGAACACCCTGATTGCCCAGGCATTGTTCAAAAATCAAATCTCATTGACTGGAACTCAGATTTTCTTGAATTGATAATTTCTTTAAAATCCTGGCTTGCAGGGTTTGGTGCTCCCTCCCTTCACTGTGGCTGCCCCTGGATCCCTGGAAATGTCCAGGTTGGAGCCTGGGATACTGGAAAGTGGAATGGGGTGGGATTTAAATTCCCAAACCACTCCAGGATTCTGTGATTTATTATCCTGAAGCAGCCACGCCTCAGATGTGCAAAAAACAATTCAGAATTGCAGAGAAAAAGTTCCTTGGAAGTTCTGCCTGATTTTGCAGCCAGGTTTGGGAGGTTCCTTCCACCTGCAGCTCTGGGTACAGCTCAGAATTGTTGTGTCCCATTTAATTAATTCCACAAACTGGGCACAGCCCTCCCAAATTCTCCACACCCAGCAGAGATTCCTGCTTTTCTTTCCCTTGTGATTTATCAAAAATCTTTCAGGCAGACCTCTTGCCTTGTTAGTTTTGATATTTCTGTAGGAATGGCTCAGCAATAATTCAGCACGAGCACAAAGCACACGAGGCCAGTGGGTGTTTGCTCCCAGCTCTGCTGTGTCACTCAGCTGAGCCATCCCAAACCAGAATTCCTCCAGATCCTGAGCAAAGGAGCAGGGTAAAATCCTGGAGTTGGGTTAATCCTGAGTTGGGTTAATTATGTGCTCCTTTGTTTTTGGGTTAATTCTGAGCTTATCTCATGTTTGATGTGCTCCCTTTTTTGGGGGTTAATTCTGAGCTTGGATCTCATGTTTGATGTGCTCATTTTTTGGGGGAGTAAATTCTGAGCTTGGATCTCATGCTTTATGTCCTCATTTGTTTTTGGGGTAATTCTGAGCTTATCTCATGTTTGATGTGCTCCTCTTTTTTTGGATTAATGCTAAGCTTGGATCTCATGTTTTACATGCTCATTTTTTGGGGGAGTAAATTCTGAGCTTGGATCTCATGCTTTATGTCCTCCTTTTTTTTGGGTTAATTTTGAGCTTGGATCTCATATTTTATGTGCTCATTTTTGGGGGGTTATTTCTGAGCTTGGATCTCATGTTTTATGTCCTCGGTTTTTTTTGGGTTAATTTTGAGCTTGGATCTCGTGTTTGATGTGCTCCTTTGTTTTTGGGCTAATTCTGAGCTTGGATCTCATGTTTTATGTCCTCATTTGTTTTGGGTTAATTCTGAGCTTGGATCTCATGCTTTATGTACCCCCTTTTTTGGGGGAGTAAATTCTGAGCTTGGATCTCATGTTTGATGTTCCCCTGTGGTTTTGGGTTAATTCTGAGCTTGGATCTCATGCTTTTTGTGCTCCTTTGTTTTGCCATGAGGTTGTGCTGCTTAGAGTATTGATCTAGTGACTAAAACCATTTTTAACCCCTTTTTTGTGAATTTTTAAAGCTGAGAACAGCCTTTTCTCCTCATTATATGATAGGAGCCCACACATCCCATATCAGCACCACCACCTAAGCACCTCAATACTTTTAAGGTATTTTTCCCCTCAGTCCCATGTGAGGCAGGGACAGCAATTGTCCTTCCATGGTGGAAAATCCCTTTGCTGAAGCCTCAGACAGCACCAGGGTTTATCCAGCTCTCCTGCATGCAGAGTCAATCCCAGATTCCCCAAATGTCCAGAGAAGCTCTGGCTGCCCCATCCCTGGGAATATCCAGGGTTGGATGGGGCTGGAAGGTGGCAGGGGTGGAACTGGATGGGATTTAAATTCCCTTTAAGTTCCCTTCCCAAACCATGCAGTGATTGCAATCATTGCTCCATCCTCCTTCTGGTGAATTCATTTTGAATTTGCATTTTTTGGGTTACTTCACATCATGTGCTCCCATGACAAAGCCCATCTCTACAAACTCACTGCTCTGGAAAAAAACAGCTTTAATTTTTTTTTTTTTATTTGCTATTTTTATCTCCCATTCTTTATTTGCTCTCAGCTGTCAGCCATAAGGTTTCCTCATGTTCCTCCAGAGCCTGAGATGAAGTGGAGGATCAGAGGAGGGCTGGTCATTGCTGCAGCACAGGGTGCTGAGGAGAGGGGATGGAAAGCAGAGGAAAGAGCCCCAGGGGAGCAGGGGGAGCTCAGGAAGCAGCAGAAAAAAGGAGCCTGAAGCAATCCAGTCAGGGTCCTTGCACTTGATATGCTCCTGTTCTTCTGGGACTTCGGGGAGCTGTAAAAGCAGAGCAGTTACTTGCTGTATTTAATGGGGCTGGGCTGTGTGTGTGACAATAAAGAATTTAAAACTAGGAAAAAAGCTGCTTTAGCTGTGGAGTGACTAATCAAATTCCACCAAAGACACAGGCACTTGGGAGTTTGCTACAAATATTTTACAGATTTAAAAGGATATCTCCTGCTTTATTATTCCTTTTTTTTTTTTTTCTAACTAAAGGGTATCTGGGTTGATAGAAGAGCTTAAACGTAGAAGCAGTAAAACCATTTCTGGCATATGTGACTATTTCAATATGCTGCTTCAAAATACAAGCAATGTACAAGTTATTGACTGCTGCTATTGATCCCAAAGCAGTTACCAAGTACTTGGCATTTTCAGATGCCAGATCCAATTATTGATATAAATTATAATGCCAGAGATGCTGTGCTGAGGGGGGGATTGGCTTTCAGAGGAGGACAGTGTGCAGGAGGAGGGAAGAAGAGCAAGTAGAAAAATTAAAAAAGGCTTCCTGACTGTGGGTAAACAGTAACCACATTTTTTTTTTTTTTAGCCTGTTGGAGGCCTGGTTTTTAATCACCCCACAAGCAGTTTTCATTTCTGTAGTAAAATTGCTTGTGGTTCTATTTAATTTGTTTCTGCAGGAGCTAGCTTTGGTGAAGATCTCCCAGGAGCTGCCGGGCCTTTTAGCACAGCACGTACAGCCAGTCAATGAGAAACGATTCCCTACATGGGAAAAATTCCTCCAAACATTTCTTACTCAAGGTAAATAAGACTGCAAAGTCGCTGGGAAGTGTTAGGAGGAGTAATTATGCCATATTGTCTGCCATATTCTTGTTAGTCTTGGGCCCATTTAAATATTTATCTCCTTTTATCTCTCCATTATGCTTCAAATGTTCATTTACCAATGAATTATAGGCCACTGTTCTATCATTCATTTGTCCTATGCAGGCTTTTAATCCATATTAATCCTGGATTCTGAATCCATAAGCACCAACCCCTTAATCCTTGGGTGCTGCACCAAAGGCTGTCACATTTGGGGAAAGGTTTCAGGGAATTCCAGCATGTGAGCTAAATGTGAGACTATTTAATAATAGATTTTTTTATGGGTTTCTTTATGGAAGAGACAAGGATGAATCAAAGCCTTGAAGGTATTTTGTTTTTAAGAGATGCCACTTAACACATCTAGCACCAATTTTATTACACAGCAGTTTATCCCAACAAATTGGCTTATGGCATTATATGCAATGAAAAGGCAAATCCAGAATCCAAGCAGTTCTGCTGGTGATTTTGCTATGGAAAACCAAGCTGGAAGTGATTTCCATGCCAAATTCCTCTTGTGGGTGAATGCCACGGGACCATGATGTGGATGGGAGTGTCCAGGATGAGCTCACAGCAGGATTACCACCCCCCAAATGCCACCATTGCATTTCCCAGCTGTTCTGGGCCTGCTGTGGAGCTGGATTCACTCCTGCTGCCCCTGAGCTTGTTTTTCCAGTCAGCTCTGGGATTGATCCACTTTGGAAGTGGCACTGAAAAGCCACTAATTCAACTTTCTCCCCCAAGAGCTCCACGATTCTGGCTCTGCTGCTCCCCTTCCAGTGATTTATGTGTTGTATCTCCACCCCCCAGAGCTGGTGGCAGCTGAAGGGCAGTGCTGAATCCACTCGTAGATTTACAGTAATTTCACAATTATAAGCTGCACCATTTTGACTGAAATTTTGGTCTGAACCCAAAGTGCAGTTTATAATCAGGTGTGGCTTATATATGGACAAAGAACAAAAAGTTGCTGTTTTAGTTTGGAGGACAGGTGTCTGCTGAGAAAGGCAGGAGCTTCTCTTTGAAATGGAGAATGTAAACCCCCTCCCTCCAAATTATTATAATTTTGAAATCAAGGGGTTCTCAGGCAAAGAGATGGGAATTAGGAATAACAGTTCTTTGCTAGGGAAATTAAAATAGAAATACAGCACTACAAAGAACAAACCCCAAACCCTGACACAGTCAGAGTACAGCCTGACACCCGTCAGGCAGGGTGTTGGCAGCAGTCCCATCCCATGGTGGCTGCATCCTCCTGCAGTGACAGATGTGGCTCAGCTGGAGCAGTGCTCCTGTACAAGGTGCAGTTTCCCTCCGGAGCTCCAGTGGGGATGTGGAGAAATCCGGTTTTCCTCTGGAGTCCAGTGGAGAAAGGGGCTCCCTTAGTGTCCCAAAACCTCTGTTTTTATCTTGGTAAGAAATGTTGGGCTCTTCCCCCTGGCTGGAGCAACTCCCAATGGGATGCAGTAATTTTATCAGTGCCACAGTGGGACTCAATGGCCATGAGCAGAAAATGACTGGCTGGAGGGAGGATGGGTTGTGAAAAGATAAAGAACACTGCCCCAGCTGGTTTATAAACATGGCCATGAACAGGAGATATCCCATGAGATAAAGAACACTGCCCCAGCTGGTTTATAAACCATGGCCATGAACAGGAGATATCCCATGAGATAAAGAACACTGCCCCAGCTGGTTTATAAACATGGCCATGAACAGGAGATATCCCATGGAGATAAAGAACACTGCCCCAGCTGGTTTATAAACATGGCCATGAACAGGAGATATCCCATGAGATAAAGAACACTGCCCCAGCTGGTTTATAAACATGGCCATGAACAGGAGATATCCCATGAGATAAAGAACACTGCCCCAGCTGGTTTATAAACATGGCCATGAACAGGAGATATCCCATGAGATAAAGAACACTGCGCTGCCTGGTTTCAATGGATGCCCATTAGCAGAGTATCTCCCACAGAGATCAGGATCACTGCCCCACCCTCAACAGATGATTTCAGAACAGAAACCTTTTATCACACCCTGTATTGTAAGATGTGGTTTATAATAATGAAATTACTGTAATTCCCAAAGAATTCCTTTTCCAACTGCAGGAGGAGTGATCGAAGCCTTCCCGTGCTCAGCCAGCGTCACCAACCTGACAGTGGATGTGCTGATAGAGCCCACAGGGGAGGTGACCCTGCTGGCAGCTGGGGATCAGCTCCATGCTGAGGGGCCCCTCAGATCCTCTGGCACCAGCATCCCCCAGCGCTCCGTGGATCCTGAGGTTCTCCAAGGTCTCTGCTGGAAAATTGGGGAGGCCTGTAAATCCAGAGGAGTGCTTGGCTACTTCTCCGTGGACTTTGTGGCTTTCAGCCATCCCCAAACCAGGGAGCAGCAGGTGAGTGGGGCAGGTTCTTACCTCACCCTGAGACTGAGAAATTCCAGCTTCCTGTGCAGCTCCCAAAAACACCAGGAGAAAGCTTTGCCCTCTGGAACAAAGCATTTCCAAACTCTGGGGAAAGCACAGCATCAAATGTACACCTGGTGCATCTCCTTGGTTTTCACTCTCATGACCTTGTTTTCTTCTGGAATATTCACTGAGTGTTTAGGATGTGTTTGACTGTAAAAAGGAACATCCCTGGATTTTAAGGCTGTGGGGAACTTTCAGGTTTTTGGTAACTGACAGCACTGCAGGGTGGCTCTGGTGAACCAGAGAATCAGAATAATCATGGAATGGTTTGGGCAGGAAGGAACCTTCAAAATAATCTCATCCCAACCCCTCATTCTCACTCCTTCCACTATCCCAGGTTTCTCCAAACTCCCTCCAGCCTGGCCTTGGACATTTCCAGGGATCCAGGGGCAGCCACAGCTTCTCTGTGCCTCCTCAGTGGTTTGTGAGCTCTGGGATCCAGATCCCAGCTGGATTTGGTATGGATAGACACAGGCATTGTAACCAGAACTCTGGATAAGCCATGTTGGACCAGTTCCATGGGAAGTTGCTTTAAAAAGATTTAGGGATGACATTCTCACCCAGGGAAGTCCATGGGAGTTTTGCCAATTGCTTCACTCAAGCCAGGAGGTCACTGAAATGCAGGAATGCTTCCTGGATTATTAAAGTTGTGACATTTCCTGGCACAATCAAGGACACATTAAATCATTCAGGGATTCTTGTGGCTTAGAATTCCTATCTGTTCCCTCTTGGTTTTCTTCCTTTTTTCCCAGCAGATTTTTACCTTAACATTTCCTCTGTTTATCAGCATGTACCACAACTTTAACATTATTTAAGCACAGGTTTTTAAATTTAACTGGATGTGGAGGCAATTAATGAGGCCATCTGTCTTGGGAGAGAGAGAGAGATCACACAAAGGCTTGTGTTCCTGCAAACACCATTTTTTTGGCAAACAAGAAATCCTATCAGAGCCTTGGAACATTTGCTCCCTCCTTGAATGCAGTAGGTGGGAGGCTCAGATGCATTTCCTGGAAGTGCAGGATACTCAGGAATTCTTTCCAGGTGTGTTTTACAGAAAATAATGATCTTTGCAGCACTAGGAGCAAAGGATGGATGAGGAACAGTGTGTGTTGTCACAGCTCAGTGGGAACACAGATCCAAGGGGCAGGGAAGGCTGGGACTCCACGAAATTCCCTGTTTGCCTCAGGAATCTCTTTCCATCTGAGGTCAGGCACCTCTGAAGCTGAGGGGAGCTGATTTCAGTGTCCTGGGGAAGGAGTGGAGAGGCATAATTTGGAGTGAATCCCTTGTGATTCCCACTTTATTTTCCACAATGATCATCCCAGTGAAATCCTGCCCAGTTTGACTGTCAGATCCCAGCTGGGAGCTGCACCCAAATAAATCTGGATTCAGTGGCAGTGTTTAAACACATCAGCTTCCTTACACAATAATTTGGAGAAGCAGGATCCTAAGCCACCTTTCCCATGGCTCTGATGGTTTTTGCTCAGCCCCAGCCTTTCCCAGCTGCAGTGAGGGAACACTGGATGGGGTTGGACAATTCCCACTGCCCCAAGCTCTCCAGACAATTTAACATTTCCAATGTGCAATTTCCCCAACCATCTCCCAACCCTCTATCCAGCAGGACAGAGGAGTTCAGAGCCCTAAAACTGAATCTTTTGGGTGAGCCCCAGACTTTGTCAGCTGCAGTGAGGGAACACTGGATAAACTGCTGGGGTTGGACAATTCCCAGTGCCCCAAGGTCTCTCCAGACAGAACAGAGCTCATTTTTTATGTGCAATTTCTCAACAAGATCCTCTGTTCATCAACCATCTCCCAACCCTCTATCCAGCAGGACAGAGGAGTTTCAGAGCCCTAAAACTGAATTTTTTGGGCTAGCCCCAGCAGCAGTGAGGGAACACTGGATGGGGTTGGACAATTCCCAGTGCCCCAAGGTCTCTCCAGACAATCTAACATTTTTATGTGCAATTTCCCAACAAGATCCTCTGTTCATCAGCCATCTCCCAACCCTCTATCCAGCAGGACAGAGGAGTTTCAGAGCCCTAAAATTGAATTTTTTGGGCTACCCCAGCCCATGCCAGCAGCAGTGAGGGAACATTGGATAAACTGCTGGGGTTGGACAATTCCCAGTGCCCCAAGGTCTCCAGACAGAACACAGCTCATTTTTTATGTGCAATTTCCCAACAAGACCCATGGTGTTATCATCAGCCATCTCCCAACCCTCCATCCAGCAGGACAGAGGAGTTTCAGAGCCCTAAAACTGAATTTTTTTGGGCTAGCCCCAGCTGCAGTGAGGAAACACTGGATGGGGTTGGACAATTCCCAGTGCCCCAAGGTCTCTCCAGACAGAACAGAGCTCATTTTTTATGTGCAATTTCCCAACAAGATCCACTGTTCATCAGCCATCTCCCAGCCCTATATCCAGCAGGCCAGAAGGGTTGCAAAGCCCTAAAATTGAATTTTTTGGGCTAGCCCCAGCCTTTCCCAGCTGCAGTGAGGGAACACTGAATGGGGTTGGACAATTCCCAGTGCCCCAAGCTCTCCAGACAATCTAACATTTTTATGTGCAATTTCCCAGCAAGATCCTCTGCTCATCAGCCATCTCCCAACCCTCTATCCAGCAGGCCAGAGGAGTTTCAGAGCCCTAAAACTGAATTTTTTGGGCTAGCCCCAGCTGCAGTGAGGGAACACTGGATAAACTGCTGGGGTTGGACAATTCCCAGTGCCCCAAGCTCTCCAGACAAATGAACATTTTCAATACGCAATTTCCCAACAAGATCCACTGTTCATCAACCATCTCCCAGCCCTATATTCAGCAGGTCAGAGGAGTTTCAGAGCCCTAAAACTGAATTTTTTTGGGCCAGCCCCAGCAGCAGTGAGGGAACACTGGATGGGGTTGGACAATTCCCAGTGCCCCAAGCTCTCCAGACAATCTAACATTTTCAATGTGCAATTTCCCAACAAGATCCACTGTTCATCAGCCATCTCCCAGCCCTCTATCCAGCAGGCCAGAGGAGTTTCAGAGCCCTAAAATTGATT
Organism: Catharus ustulatus; assembly: GCF_009819885.2. NCBI lineage: Eukaryota > Metazoa > Chordata > Aves > Passeriformes > Turdidae > Catharus > Catharus ustulatus. The sequence continues at coordinate 20,314,173 of NC_046232.1, forward strand.
TTTTTTTGGGTGAGCCCCAGCCCTTCCCAGCTGCAGTGAGGGAACACTGGATGGGGTTGGACAATTCCCAGTGCCCCAAGCTCTCCAGACAATCTAACATTTTTATGTGCAATTTCCCAACAAGATCCTCTGTTCATCAACCATCTCCCAGCCCTCTATCCAGCAGGACAGAGGAGTTTCAGAGCCCTAAAACTGAATTTTTTTGGGCTACCCCAGCAGCAGTGAGGGAACACTGGATGGGGTTGGACAATTCCCAGTATCCAAGGTCTCCAGACAAGCTGACATTTTCAATGTGCAATTTCCCAACAAGATCCTCTGTTCCCCAACCATCTCCCAACCCTCTATCCAGGAGGACAGAGGGGTTGGAGAGCCCTAAAACTGAATTTTTTGGGCTAGCCCCAGCAGCAGTGAGGGAACACTGGATAAACTGCAGGGGTTGGACAATTCCCAGTGCCCCAAGCTCTCCAGACAGAACACAGCACATTTCCAATGTGCAATTTCCCAACAAGACCCATGGTGTTATCATCAGCCATCTCCCAACCCTCTATCCAGCAGGACAGAGGAGTTTCAGAGCCCTAAAATTGAATTTTTTGGGCTAGCCCCAGCTGCAGTGAGGGAGCACTGGATGGGGTTGGACAATTCCCAGTGCCCCAAGCTCTCCAGACAATCTAACATTTTTATGTGCAATTTCCCAACAAGATCCACTGTTCATCAACCATCTCCCAACCCTCTATCCAGCAACCCAGAGGAGTTTCAGAGCCCTAAAATTGAATTTTTTGGGCCACCCCAGCCCATGCCAGCAGCAGCCACGAGATGGCAGCCGGGTGAGAGCCTGCAGCACCGCCCCAATCCATCTCGTGCAGAGTTTCAAAGTCATAAAAGCCACTCTCTTTCCAATGCCCCAGCTGCATTAATATTTTACTAATTGACATTTTTACAGCATCACCCAAGCACTTCTTTAAAAATAGCATGGGTGCTGTTTGCAATGATGCAGCCGTCGATAGCAGCTGCAGATAAAACAGTTAAAGCAGGGAGAGCTGAGCTGTAATTTAGTAACTCTTTAAGAATTTATGTTTCCTTCCCTTCTCAAGTTTACATCCTAAAGCTGAAGCGTTTTTATGGAAGCTGTAAAGAATTCCAGCATAATTGTGGCTTTATTCACTGGGGATGTCTTCACCACAAAGTGCCAGCTCTGAGGCTGTGTGTGCCAAAGGAGACTCCCCTGGAAGTAAATATTTAAATATTTCCTTGGATAAACAGCCAGCAAATCTTGTAGGATGTGCTTCTCTTTTTTTTTTTTTTTTTTTCCATTGGTGGGATTCTGGAGATTCCTAATCTGGTCTCTGCTCAGCTTGACCAAAAACCACATTTAAATCTATCTAAAATCTTAACTACTGCCTCTCCCTCCTACCTTTGAACTTTGAAGATCAGATATCAGCTCTGGGCTGTTCTATTCCAGTTTCATTTCTGAGCATAAATTCTGAAAATCCCCACATTGCAGATAAAAACTCCTTGTGTTCTGCTAATTTTCTATGAAATCCTATCAGGATTTGACACCTCCAGTCATAAATGTGTACAATTACAAATGTGCCCTTACTGTATCAGAAAATGGGGCTGGGCTCAATAAGAGATGTTTGTTAATTTGTTGGATTTTATCATTTCACTTAAACTTCACTTTTGCCCAGATTATTTGCTAAGAGCTCCTGATTTACTGGAGGTGATTTCTGTGGTCAGACCCCTTGGCCAGGCCCTGTGTTCTCCCATTTCTGTAGCAGCACAAAGGGGATTTAAAGGGCATTTTTGTGTTTCCATGGCAAAAGGGAATCCCCTGCTAGGACAAAGCTGGAAAATCTTGTGCCATCTGATCCTCCTTCCTTTCTCCCCCACCTCAGGGATGTTCTGGGACACATCCAGGGCAGGAGGGGACATGGCCACCACCAGAGTGTTCTCACAGAGTCCTGAGCCAGGAAAACAATCCTTGGGGGTGATCCCAGCTGGCACCAAGGAGTGACCATTTGGCTGCTCTGAGTTGCAGCAGGGGAGGTTCAGCCCCAGGCTCAGGGATGAAAGGAGGTGGACAGGTGGCTTCCAGCCATGTTTGCCTTCCTCCTATTCCTGTTCCTGTTCCTATTCCTACTCCTGTTCCTGTTCCTATTCCTATTCCTATTCCTGTTCCTGTTCCTATTCCTATTCCTATTCCTATTCCTATTCCTATTCCTGTTCCTGTTCCTATTCCTATTCCTACTCCTACTCCTGTTCTTGTTCCTGTTCTTATTCCTATTCCTATGGCTATTCCTACTCCTATTCCTATTCCTATTCCTGTTCCTGTTCCTGTTCCTGTTCCTATTCCTATTCCCCTTTTCCTATTCCTATTCCTACTCCTACTCCTATTCCTATTCCTACTCCTATTCCTATTCCTATTCCTACTCCTACTCCTACTCCTGTTCCTGTTCCTATTCCCATTCCTTTTCCTATTCCCCTTTTCCTATTCCTATTCCTTTTCCTATTCCCCTTTTCCCATTCCTATTCCTAGTCCTATTCCTATTCCCCTATTCCTATTCCTATTCCCCTTTTCCTTTTCCTATTCCCCTTTTCCCATTCCTATTCCTTTTCCTATTCTTATTTCTATTCCTATTCCTTTTCCTATTTCTATTCCTATTCCTATTCCAACTCCTATTCCTACTCCTGTTCCTGTTCCTATTCCCATTCCTATTCCTTTTCCTTTTCCTATTCCCCTTTTCCTATTCCTATTCCTATTCCTACTCCTACTCCTGTTCCCATTCCCATTCCTATTCTTTTTCCTTTTCCTATTCCCCTTTTCCCATTCCTATTCCTATTCCTGTTCCTGTTCCCGTTCCCATTCCCATTCCTATCCCTATTCCTCCCCCTCCTGAGGAGAATCTGAAGTTCAGGGAGGTTCTGGAGCTGTCCCTTGCAGAGCAGGGGAGGGGATGGACATTTCATTATCCCCTGCAGATCCAAACCCTTCATTTTGTGGGCAGAAATCGGGCTGGGATGATGAAACCATGCCCAAAAACTGTTTAATCCTCTCTGGAAGCAAACAGAAACTCCTTGTTTGATCAACCTTATGATTTCCAGCACAAAAGCTGCTCTGCTGGAAGCTTTTTCTGTCCTTCCCTGCTCTCCCAGCCCCTTCCTTGGGCAAGGGGAGCCAGGAGAGCTCCTGTCCCTGCCAGAGCAGCCCCTGGGCAGGTGCCAGCGGGCACTGCAGCCAGGCTGCCATGCTGGGGCTTTGTTCAGAGCATGGGAAATGCCTCACACCAGTAATTAATGGGTTTTTCTCTGCAGCTGACATTAAAACAATGTCACGTGTGCGTGTTTAATTGTGGGCACTGACCAGGTGGGACCTGGGGAGTGACTGCTGCACGTTCTGGGCTTGGTGTCAGTCCCTGGGAGGGAGCAGTGAATTCATCCTCTGCTCAGCTTTGCCAGGCTGCTTTTGAAATGTTTCATCTGCTGTTAAATCCTCAGCCCATTCCCTGCATTTTGCTCTGGGACTCACTTCAGTCACAGGGATGCTTTTGGCTTAACCTTTTTTATGTCTCCCTTCAGGCCAGCTTGCCTCCTGCAGCTCTGTTTGTGCTCAGCAGAGCTGCCAGGGGTGGATTTGGAGGTCAGGTGTAATATCAGGGTCTGGATTAAGAGCAAACACTTCACTTGGAGCCAGTGAACAGCCCTCAGATATCCAAGATTTGCAGTCCTTGGTTTCCTCATGCAGCTTTGCCACTTATTTCTGAGGGCAAAGTTTTAATTGAGAGTGTAAAACCCAGCTCAGACAAGACCTAGGACACATTGATATCAACAGATTTGTTGATAATATTTATCAAAATTAACAGAACACTCCCACAATATGAATAGTTTATAATTATTACTTGGCTCATTGAGAAGGTTAGCACACGCTGGAAAAGGAGAAATGGACAGCAAAGTTCTTCCTGTTTGCAGAAGTGATGATAAACAATAAATTATTGAAGAAAATTAAGTATTATAATTGGGGAACCTTCCCCTATTACTAAGTAAAGCCAGCCATTAGCATCCAATTTGCATTTTAGACCGTGCAGCAGGAAATATTTAAGTTGACAAATAGGATATTTAATAGAGCAACAGATACTTGGCAGTTAGATATTAACAACTGTTACTGGGGTGATTTATTCCCCATTATCCAAAGGGCATTACTCTGTGCATATGATTCTGAAATTAACTCCAGTTTTCCAAGAGGCCTTGGCTGCCTGACCCCTTAATATCCTTATAATGAGTCCATTTACCATTGCAGGGCTGAGGGAGGTTGTTCACTGGGAGATTTGTTTAAGGGGTGCTGTGCAGGGCAGAGCTGGGTGTGTGGGAGCATTGCTCACTGCCTGGGTGGGCTCAGGGATTTCTGGAGTGGGAAAAGCTCCTGGGGAAGCCAAGCTCTGGTTTTTGGGGTGGAGGAGCCCTGCAGAAGCAATCCTGGTCCTTCCCTGGGAGATTCCTTCTGAGGTTACAGAGCAGCTCTGGGTGCTCCTGTTTGGAAGTTGTTTGTGGAATCCCAGAATCCCAGAAGGGGTGGGGTGGGAAGGGACCCCAAATCCCACCCAGTGCCAGCCCTGCCATGGCAGGGACACCTGCCACCATCCCAGGGTCCTGCCCAGCCTGGCCTGGGGCAATTCCAGGGATCCAGGGACAGCCACAGCTCCTCTCCCCACCCTCACAGGCAGGAATTCCTTCCTCACATCTTCACCACTGCCAGCCCTGCTCCAGCAGCAGGAATGCCAACACACAGGACAAAAAAAGGGCAGAGATGTTCCTCGACAATTGCTGGATTTCACTATTCTTGTTGCTCTTTTGAATTTCTTTGAATTCCCCTCTTTGTTTTGATTAGGTGTGGGCAACAGACCTTGACCTTTGCTACAGTGACCAGCTGGCCCTGACTCAGCTCCTGCTGTACATGACAGATGGAAATGTGGATTGTGGCTCCAGCCCCCTGCCAGGACCTCTGGGATCCAAGGAAAGCAAAAACCAACGGGTCCAGCACGAGGGGACAAAACCTGTGAGTAGTGATGTGGTCCTAAATATCATCCCTGGAACCACCACTTCATCTGTTCTGGAGGAGATGAATCTGCTCCTCTCTGGGTTTAAAGTGCTGCTCCTGGGTTTTAGCAGGGTCATGAAGTCATGGGATAACAGCAGGGCAGGAGTTGAAGTGGAACTGTCCCATCCCTGGGGATGTCCAAGGCCAGCTTGGAGCAGCCTGGGACAGTGCAAAGTGTCCCTGCCCATGGCAGGAGGGGAATGGGATGGGATTTAAGGTCCCTTCCCACCCAAATCTTCTGGGGTTCTATCAAATGGGAAGAAATGTCTTTAGAAAAGCCAGCACAAGAAGTGTGTGTCTGTGTACATGCACACAGGGATAGAAAACAGAAGCTGCTTGCCATGTTTTGACAGAGGATTCACAGCTTCCCTCTTTTCCATCCGTGGAGGAGGGGATGTATCACCATTCCAAAAATGTCATGGAGCTGTAATTTAGGGGTTAACGAGCTCTTGATCCATTGTTCTCCTCAAGCAACCACTTTTAGTTGGAGAGAAGTAAATTACATCTGATTAGTCCCAGTAGTCCAAGTTTTAGAAATGAAAAGTAATCAAGTAGCAACTTTTCTTTTAATTAAAATTCTGTCAGAATTAACATAAATTGTCATTATATACTTTATTTTTAATTCTTTTTCTATTTCTGAGGATTTTTATCTCCTGAAGAGTTAACTACAAGACTGCAGTCTCCCAGGAAAAGAAAAAGAAACAAACCAAGAGACAAATGTTTTTACTGCACATGATCTGTAATGAATGATTAAGTAAAACACTTTGTGTAAAATTATGATGTTAATAATGATTCTGTCCCTTTTAATTTATTAGATATTCTCCATGCTGGTAGGGTTGATGTTGATAAAACGGAGCAGCCCCGGAGTTTGTGCGAGGATTTTATTTTTAGAACTCCTTCTTTGAAAGAACAAATTTCCTAGATACTGCTGCTCCTGTAATTATGTACAAAACCAATCACTCATTATAGTTAGGATACATTATCTTCTAGACAGATGAGGCTAAATAAGCAACACATTAATAATTCATCCTGCAGTTCATTATGCATGTGTATGCATGCTTTGTAGCTGAAATAAGCACCTCATCAACCTGATGCCAACCCTTAAACAATAGTTCTGTGTTATTGCAGCCACATTCAAGTTTACGCTTGTTAAACTGCTGCTTGGATTATTTTATCAAGCATTCATTTATTTGTGGTCCCCTACTGCACAGAAACAGATTTTGGAAGCTCCTTTTTTAAGTTAATGACTTGAGCAATGGGTGTTATTAATTCTCAGAATATTATAAACATGATTAATTTTCAGGCAGAGATGTATTAGATCAGGATTTCAGCTATGTCAACTTAAATGAGTCAATGTCAAAACAAATATCATTTTAGGGAAAATACTGTAAATTACAGGCTTTGATGTGCAGTGTCCCTGCTCCCAGGGAACAGTCCAGAATTAAAAATATCACCAGGAGAGCCCTGGTTTAGAACAGCTCTGCTCAGAGCTCCTCAAAGCAGCATCTCTGTTCTTCTGAGCTCTGCTGAGGGCTCAAACCTGGTGTAGCACCAACCTTTGTCCAAGGGGGAGAGAGGACAGGGCAGGTGGGATATTGGGAATAAATTCCTGGCTGGGAGGGTGGCAGACCCTGACACAGGTGCCCAGAGAAGCTGTGGCTGCCCCTGCATCCCTGGAATGTCCAAGGCCAGGCTGGATTCAGTGCTCTCAGGGGGCTCAGTGAGCACTGAAGGGTGTGGAAACACCAAAATGTGGAAATGCCAAAAACTGGAAACACCAAAATGTGGAAACACCAAAATGTAGAAATGCCAAAATATGGAAACACCAAAATGTGGAAACACCAAAATATGGAAACACCAAAATGTGGAAACGCCAAAATATGGAAACACCAAAATGTGGAAACACCAAAATATGGAAACACCAAAATATAGAAACACCAAAAACTGGAAACACCAAAATGTGGAAATGCCAAAATGTGGAAACACCAAAATGTGGAAACACCAAAATATGGAAACGCCAAAATATGGAAACACCAAAATGTGGAAACACCAAAATATGGAAACACCAAAATATGGAAACACCAAAATATAGAAACACCAAAAACTGGAAACACCAAAATGTGGAAATGCCAAAATGTGGAAACACCAAAATGTGGAAACACCAAAATATGGAAACACCAAAAACTGGAAACACCAAAATGTGGAAACACCACAATGTGGTTTATAAAGGGCAATTCTGTGATTCTGATCTGCCATGCAGGGGTTTATGGAAATGTTTCTCTCCAGCAGAGCTGTGAGGAGCAAGGATTCCTCCAAAAGGAGAGTTACTGAGTTCATTTATAGAATCCCAGATTGCCAGGATGGTTTGGGTGGGAAGGGAACTTCAGGCTCATCCCATCCCATCCCATCCCATCCCATGGATCCCATCCCATGGATCCCATCCCATCCCATCCCATGGATCCCATCCCATCCCATCCCATTGATCCCATCCCATGGATCCCATCCCATGGATCCCATCCCATCCCATCCCATCCCATCCCATCCCATCCCATGGATCCCATCCCATGGATCCCATCCCATCCCATCCCATCCCATGGATCCCATCCCATGGATCCCATCCCATCCCATCCCATGGATCCCATCCCATCCCATCCCATCCCATCCCATCCCATCCCATCCCACTGATCCCATCCCATCCCATCCCACCCCTTCCATCCCAGGGTCACCTCCCACTATCCCAACCCGGCCTGGGACATTCCAGGATCCAGGGGCAGCCTCAGCTGCTCTGGAAAATCCACTCCAGGTCTGCCCACCCTCAGAGGGAACAATTCCTCCATCACCCCTCCTCACCCCACCCTGTATCACTTTGCAGCCGTTCCCCTGTGCAAAGGCAGTGATTTATTCACCCTTTAATGTTGGGCTGTGGTGGGAGCTGGTGTGAAAATGAGGAATTCTGTGCTGTTCCCTGTGCTGTTCCTGCAGCCTGCCCTCTGTGCCGTGGCCAGCAGCCAGCTGAGACACTCCAGCCTCTCAGGGATCTCCTACAGCGTCCTCCTCCACACCTGCCAGACCCGGGGGCTGGGATTTGACCTCCAGGTATGAAGGGGGAATATGAGGAAATGGGATATTGAGAATTTTCTGTGTGAATTCTAACGTGGTGAAGCCAGTTCTGAAAGCAGAGCTGTGGAATTCCAGTGCCAGCAATGTAAATCATTAATCATGGAATTGTTTGGGTTGGAAAAGACTTTTAAAATCATCCAACAATCAACCCACCACCCCTTGGTCGCCACTAAACCATGTCCTCAAGTGCCACACACACCTACTTTTCTTTCAGTTGAAGTGTGTGTAAGACTTTTAGGGGTTAACCTGCTTCTAGATAAAAATAACTGTGCAAGGAGAGAATTTTTAAGATACTTTTGACCCCCTCTTACTGCTTTGAAACCCAAATATTTGCTGTGGAATAGACTCTGTTGTATTTATTGTATTCTCTGCAATAAGTCAGAGCAATAATCTATTTAAACTGAGCAATAATTCCTTACACACAATTCCAAACCAGCCCTGCTTAGTCTGGGTGTGTAGTGGGTGTGTACTTACACATTTCTTACAATTACCACTATTTTAGGAATAAATAAAATAATTTTGTCTTAATTAACAGGAAAAACAGGGAACAGTTTTTGTGTTGTATGAAGACCAGAAGCGACACAGCCTGGGAATGGTGTAAGTGAGAATTGTCCCTAAATCAGGGTGACAAAGAGCTGGGGACACAGATTGGGAATGGTGTGAGTGAGGATTGTCCCTAAACCAGGGTGACAAAGAGCTGGGGACACTCTGGGTGTGCAGGGTGACACTGGAGCCAGGGAGGGATGAGCAGCCTGAACACCTGGCTGTCCCCTCCTGTCACAGCAATGCCCTGGCTGTCCCCTCCTGTCACAGCAATGCCCTGACTGCTCCCAAGATTGGCCTTTGGGAGCGATTTTGGGAGGCTTTAAGCATTTCAGTCATAAAAGAAGGACAGAAAATATTAAATATTATTCATTTTTATGCTAAAAAATTCTTCACCTGTTAAATAAACAATTTTTTCCACTTCTCTCCAAAAAATATTTTCCCAAACCAATTAAAGAAAAACCCACTTAAATCTATTTCCTAAATAAAAACCCCATTCAAAAGTTTCCTCCCAAATTTACCCTGACCCAAAACAAATACATGGTTAAAAAGCTGACTTCAGGAGGCAAAGCAGGGTGGATTTAATGCCTTTTTTAGATTGTTCTGGCCCAAGTTTCCTGCCAGAATAGGATGTAATAAGTGAGGAGCTGGAGCGTTCTGCTCTCAGCCTGTTCTGCATTCCTTTGATGCTGCAGCTATTTCATTAATGACCTGGAGAACAAAACAGCTCCTGCAAGAGAATTCCAAATGATCTCCACAAATTGAAGGAACAATGTGAGAAATAGAATTAGGATTGGTTGGGATCAGGTGGAAGAAATGACATTTAGAGAGCTGTGCTGAGCGTGAGGAACAAGGAGGGTTTGGGAGCAGGATCTGGGAATCCAGAGCTGTCAGGATCCTGTGGAAAAAAGGTGAAATTGTGTCCTGGGAGAAATGCTGCTGTTCTGTGAGAGGGAGGCAGTGAAAATGTTTAGAGCTCTGGAGAGCATGACTGACATGGAAAGGCTACAGAGGAGAGGGAGGGCACAAATGGCATCTGCTAACGATCTCCCAGCACAGAAAAAGCTCTGCAGGAAGGGAAAATCGGATTTTTTGGTAGTAGGACAAGAAGAAATAAACTCAATTTGCAGCGAAGATGATTCCTGTTGTCTGCCATCACATTTTCAGTGCAATTTCAAAGCCTAAATTGGGAAATATTTTCAAGATTGTAGGAGTTGGAGCTTATAAAATAACTGAAATACCTGAAACATCTCTGAGAATTCCCCATTTTATTCCAGCAGAGATCTGTGGTCGATTCCAGTGAACGAGGCACATTATTCTCAGTGTAATTCCCTGTTCCTTAAAGTGTGGAGAGTCTGGCAAAGCAAAGCCTCAAAAGCTCCAACAATCTAAGAAATCTTGATCCTGCTGAAATTTCTTTCCCAAATTTTAGGCTGAAAGTTCTTCCCAACTAATGTGAGTGTTCCAAATGTTCTCAATCCTTCCTCAGCTTTACTTGGAGTAGCTGAAACCTCTCTGCTAAGTTGATTAATAAAAATTATTTATTGCACAAATCCTTCCCGTTGACAAGTTAAAATGGAGCCTCATCTTTCATATCTCCCTGAAGATTTTCACCTTGTGAGATTGAAAATGCTCATTAAATTCCAGCACCAGGCAGGCACAAATGAGAGGGCGATTGTTTTTTTTTGAGCACGGGAAGGGAATCATTGGTAAACTCATTTGTTTGGATATCATTAACAGAACAATCGGGGAGGATCTCCAGGGGGTCCTGCTGACCTTTGCTCGCAATCTCTTCATCATCCATCAAGAAATATCAGCACCTAATATGCAAGGCGAGACCAATTTTAAGGTGAGGTGTTAATTAACTAACGATCCCGGTTAATTTCTGTACAAGGCCCGCAAATACCTCATGCTGGATCACAAACAAGTGCTAAACCATCCCTTTTTTCTCCCTGCCTGGGGGTGCTTTACAGGCTTTGGGTCACTGGAGTTCGGTCTCCCACGGAACCCGTTAGTTAAATTTAAGTTTGAAACTTTTTCTTTGAAAAGAGACATCCCTGAGCGTGAAATTTTATTTGTAATCTAATGCTCCTGAGTGTCCTTTGGAAGAGCAAAGGAGCTGTTGGCACTGCCTCACACACTTCTGTCACAATTGCCTTGCTTTATTTTAAAGGGACACCATCAAGGTAAGAATCTTAAATTAGAAACAAATTTCTCAGTTGGTAATAACTGCCTGGATTATTAACACTGATTTCTTTCAAGCAGGCAGCCACTAATCCATTCATTCCCAGCCCTCACCCCTTCCCAGGTGGGTTTTGTTCCCAATTTTCTCTGCTCTTTGTGCCCATCCCTGGATGGAGAGGACAAAGCTCAGCCTGGGGAGGTTCCCCACCTGGCTGCCCCAGGAAAAAAAGCAATCAGGAATCCCAGCCCTCCTCACAGAGCTGCTTTTTGATTCCAGAGAATTGCTCTGCTGCCCACAGGGATTTCTTTTGCTGAGCTGCATCACCTTTAGCTCAATAAAAACTTTCTGTGTGTGTTTTGTGAAAGGTGAAGGAGAATGCTCTGGTAGATTTGTATCTTCAGTCATGTCACATAATTTATAGCAGATTCTTTCCACACCGACTGGGTTTTCAAGTAGAGTGTGAAATGACAGATTTTGGGGAAGACATAATTAAATTTCAACATGTTACAGAATAAACAACAACAACAAAAATTCCCATTTTTCAATATGAGGGAATGAAAAGCAACCACTGAAGAAAAATAGAAAAGAGAACTTTTCTTCATTGTGAGTGAACATATGTGAAATAAAACACCTGTTAGTTAATTAGGAGTACAAATTGCAGTGTTATTTACCTGGGATTTGTACATATTTACTAATAATTCCCCCAAAGTAATATTAAATTTAATTGTTGCATCCTGTCCTGGGTAACCCTGTTACCTGTTCAAGGCAGGCACTGCCAGCTGTGCACCCTGGCTGCTGGATCCCATTAAAATGCCCATTAAATAACTTGTACTCCTGGAATCTGTTACAGATGGCAATTCGAGATATTGAAGCAATTCTGGGAGTTAGAGCAGAAAACAAAGTGAGATGGGAAGAAGAGCAAGCCTGGGAAGCAGATGCTCTGAAGGAATAGTTAACAGAAAATGTTCAAGTGCCTCATTCCTTCTGCTTCTGTGAGAACAGGTTTGGTTTTCCTTCTGACTTGGTGGAAATGAAGTGAGGCAGGAAATGTGTGTGATGGCACTGGGAACATCCCACCTCCCTTTTTGAGAAGCACAGGATCATCCTAATGCTCCTGGTGCCCCTGTTGTCATTCCTGAAGTTCAGCATAAAAATCTGATTTATGGGGTCACTGACTCAGAGCAGGGGGAGCAGAGCCCAAATTCCAGCAGTGCTGAGCACTGGAAGCCTGGAGCTCCAGGCTTGGACCTGACACAGTCCAGAGCCCACCAGGGTGAGCAGAGACCTCTCCAGGCTGAACAATCCCAGCTCTCCCAAGCTTTCCTCCCAGCAGAGCTGGGATTGTTCAGCCTGGGAGAGGAGAAGCTTTGGGGTGAGCTCAGTCTGGCCCTGAAGGGGAAAGATGGAGAATATTCAGAATATTCAGAATATTCAGAAGGAGCTGGAGTGCCAGGACAAGGGGAATGGCTCCAAACTGAAGGAGATTTGGGTTAGTTGAGATTTTGGGCAGGGATTGTTCCCTGGGAGGTCAGGCCCTGGCACAGGGTGTCCCTGGATCCCTGGAATGTCCCAGGCCAGGCTGGACAGGGCTGGGAGCACTGGGACAGTGGGAGGTGTCCCTGCCATGGCAGAGGAGCAGTGGGATGAGATTTAAGGTCCTTTCCACCCCAAACCATCCCATGGTTCTTTTGCCTGTAAATGCCTTAATTTAAACTCCACTTTATCAGAAATCCCAGCCCCCATTCCTCTGCAGAACCATCTCTATTGTTCTGCTGCTTTTTCTATTCTCTAAAGATTTTTGCAGTAGATTTTCTGTGGTCATTTTCAAATTATCAAAAAGAGCAGTACTAGCACGAATTCATCACTGTGATTTCCAGAATTCCATGACTTTTGCAGGTCTGTCCATATCTATTTTGGATATTGGTGACTCTTTTGGTCCAAATTACTGTGAACTGTTGTTGAAGGACAGAATTATATTTGTAAAATTATCCATTAAATCTTCACTGTTCCAACAGACAACACTTCCATATTTTACTGTGGAAGAACAGATCTCATTGAATCCTCTTATCCTAGGAATGGCAACTATCCTTGGGATTCCTTCCCAAAAAAAGCTCAGGCAAAACCATTTTTAACACAGAATAGACCAAGCAGTTGCACAAGATCAGCACCCAATTTTTCTGACAGCAAATCTCTGATCCCTCAGCGTGAGACATTATTTTTTTGTGGAGTTTTTCCCCCTCCTACTCTGGTCACAGAATTAATTCATTGCAGATGAAAACATTTGCCTAAATGCTGATCCCTGCTTCGAATAAAAACCCACAGGAGTATTTTGAATTGCTGCTTTTATTGCTGTTTTACATCCGTGTAGTGTTGGGTTTGGATAGCCCAGAGCTCACAGAGATTTTCCCAAGGTGGAATTTAGCTGCACTTGAGCTGGTTTCCAAAGGGTTAAGGAAAAGGAAGCCTTGATCCAAGCCAGAACAACATAAGGTCTGAGAGGCTCATTAGTTCACTGGCACTTAATAGACTGCAGTGTCCTGGGAGGAAATGAAACCTGCACTTCCTTCTGCCTTTGTTCTACCCTGACAAAAGAAAGCTGGACCTGCTTTTGCAGCAAACAAGTGACCTGAAAGTTCTCGTGGTGAGAGAGATTTCTCAGCGTGTGCAAAGTGTGAAATGTATTTTGAGGGGCAAAAAAAAAAAAAAAAAAAAAAAAGTTTTTAATTACTACTAACACTTCTGAGCCTTGAGCTGATGGAAGGATTGAAACTGCTTTGCAGTCTCTCACATTCAGCTCCCATGCTGCTGCTGCCAAAAATGTGAAAAATGTGGGTTTTTTAGCGATGCTGCAGATCTAAAATCAAATTGTAATATTGTTAAAAAGCCAGGAATAGAATTCTGTTCACACTACTGGATTATTTATTCCCACTCATTAGAAGAGTAATAGAGTTGTTGAAGTGTGGATTGAATTTCAGAACGTGAGCTGGATGGGAAGAAAAGTGTGAAGCAAGAAATGAAAGGTGTGGCTTCTCATCAGAAACCACCCCCCAAAAAACGCCAGATTTGGGAAAAGCTGGAGCTGCTCCCTCAGCTGCAGGGAGTGCAGGAATGCTGGAGGAGAGGTGAGGGACAATGAAAAGAAAGGATTTGTGCTCCCCAGGAGCCAGAGCTGGAAATGGAGATGTTTATTTAACTGGCAGCACTCGGTGGGTTTTGTTTCAGCAGGAATTCAGTGTAGCACAGAGCACTTCAGGTCATTCTGAAAGAGAGAGTTGATGACACTGAAACTGGGTCTCCTGTTTTAGGTAGTTGGGTTTAAAGCCCTGGATTAAAGAGAAGCTTTTAGCCCACATTTCCACATTCATAATGACAACTCTGAGCACAGAGCAAAAAAAAAAAAAGCAGTTTATCAACACAACCACTTCAGATGTCTTGTGAAATGAAAAATTCACCCTCCCTCTTTCCTGGAGGATCTCCAGGATCAGAATTCACCACCTTCCCTCTAGGTTAAGGTAACAAATCCCTGGATTTTTAAGGCTTTCCTTAAAAATTCACATCAAATCTGTAGATGTTACATTGTGCACATCCTCTGTATTTATTTTAGACTGCAGACCTTGTTATATTGATGAACAAAGGATTAAGAACCACAATCATTGACAACCTTCATTAATGAAATACAACAGCACTGTATCAGTCTTTAAGTTCAATACTTTATTTCAGCCCTTCACACAGCACCAGATTCCAAGGATTTTCTATCCTCAGCCACTGTTACCACTGCTAAAGAAGGATATTAAACTATGTTCTCTATTAATTACAGGGAGGTGAACATGAAGGGGAAATGTTTTGCTGGTGATGATTAATAATTACTTGTTCTACACACATGTACAATAAATAAACAGGGCATATTGTGGGGTAGTAATTGATTAATTAAATGTTCATACTGGATAGCTGAGTTTGAGATATTGCTTGCAATTATTGAAATAAAAAATTTGTTTCCATTTCTCAGTTTTCTGGACTGTTTCCCCCTCTCTCAAATAGAATGTTAAATGCTTCAAAACCTTAGGTTTTACTTAGAAAAACTGAATATATGCTGTGATATAAAAATACTTCTTTGAAAGGGTCTGACCCTTGAAGGTTTTTGGGGAGCACAGCTGGATAAACTCTGAGCACAGGTGAACCTGGGTGATGCTGCAGGTGCTCCCTCAGCATCTGGGCATCAACAAAACCCTTCCAAAAATGTCATTGTCCATTTTTTGTGACACTGCCACCCCTCCTTCAGCTCCAGCACAGCCTGGGTGTGTCTGTCACGGAATCTCAGGATCCCTGAGCTTGGAAAAACCTCCAAGAGCATCGAGTTCAACCTGTGAAAAACATGTTTTATTGTTTTGTTAAAATGTATAAGGTTTAATAAAATATAATAGGAGATGTACATAAAATAAAGGGATAAAATGGTTAGGTGCTTGGTAAGAGCACACAGTTGTTTTGGGAATGCCCCTTTAATATATAATATATTATTTATATAAATATATATTTAGTTTATAATATATTAACTTGTTGTATATTATAGTTTTTTATGCATAGATTAATTAATTAACTTTTTTTTGAGAATTATTTAGTATGGCTACTTTTTGGGTTTGTTTTTTTAGAGTATGGGTGGCTTTTATTTTTTAAATTTTTTTTTTTTTTAATTTGGGTGGTAGTTTTGGTTTTCTGCAGTTGGTGAGTGTTGATAATTGTTGTGTTAGTTGCAGGTTTTTATTATACATTTACAGGCTGTTATTTTAATTAAGCAGGTAGTTTAGGCACATTATTTTTAAAAAACGTATGTTTAACTTTTGCTATTAGAAAGAAACATGTTTATACAGGAAAGTTATTTTACTATTATACACATAGAATTTATTTTAATATTTCGAAAAGCCAACATAACAAACCTGTGCCCCATCCCACTTTGTCCCCAGCCCAGAGCAGAGTGCACGTGCAGGAATTCCTCCAGGGATGGGCTCTCCAAACCTCCCTGGGAACCCTTCCCAAAGCCTGGACACCATTCTTGGGAGGGAATTCCTGTGCTGTCCACCCTGAGCCTCCCCTGGAGCAGTCCATGGCCATGTCCTCCTGCTGTCCCTGTTCCTGGAGCAGAGCCCGACCTGCCCTCCCTGCCCCTCCTGGCAGGGATCCCCCCTGAGCCTCCTTTTCTCCAGGCTGAGCTCCTGCAGCTGCCCCAGCTCTGTTCCCTTCCCTGGACACGCTGCAGCCCCTCAGAGTCCATCCCGGACCGGGAGGCGATTCCTGCTCCGTTCCCTTCCCATTCCCGGGGCCATTCCTGCTCCATCCCGGGGCCATTCCCTCTCTATTCCTGGGCGATTCTACGGCCGCTGTCCCCTCAGTTCCCGGGGCCCTTCCCTCCACATTCCCAGACCTCAGTCTCTCTCCATTCCCTCTCGGTTCCCTCCCCATTCCCAGACCCCTGTTCCTCTCCTGTCCCTCTCCGTTTTCTCCCCATTCCCGGACCCCTGTCCCCCTCCATTCCCTCCCCATTCCCAGATCCCTGTTCCCTCTCCATTCCCAGACCCCTGTCTCTCTCGGTTCCCTCTCCGTTCCCTGTCCATTCCCAGACCCCTGTCCCTCTCCATTCCCTCCCCATTCCCAGATCCCTGTCCCTCTCCGTTCCCTCTCCATTCCCAGACCCCTGTCCCTCTCGGTTCCTTCTCCATTTTCTCCCCATTCCCAGACCCGGTTCCCTCTCGGTTCCCTCCCCATTCCCGGTCCCATGTCCCTCTCCGTTCCCTCTCCATTCCCTCCCCATTCCCGGACCCCGTTCCCTCTCTGTCCCCTCTGGGTTCCCTCCCCATTCCCAGACCCCTGTTCCCTCTCCACTCCCAGACGCCTGTCCCTCACGGTTCCCTCCCCATTCCCAGACCCGGTTCCCTCTCCGTCCCCTCCGTCCCCGCTGGTTCCGCCCCCGGGCGGCGCAGGCGCGCTGCGGGCGCAGGCGCGGAGCCCCGCGGGATGCGGGCGCTGCACGGCGCGGCCCTGGCGCTGCTGCGGGCGCTGCACGGCGCGGTCCGGGGGCTGCACGGCGCGGCCCTGGCGGTGCTGCTCTGGCGGGGCTCGGCTCCTGCCCGCCCCGCCGCCTCCGAGGTGCTGAGCCAGCACCTGCGGCAGCGCCGCCTGCCCCACTGGACCTCGTTCTGCGTCAAGTACAGCGCGGTGCGCAACGACCAGTTCGGCCTCTCGCACTTCAACTGGCCCGTGGACGGCGCCAACTACCTGGTGCTGCGCACCGGCTGCTTCCCCTTCATCAAGTACCACTGCTCCCGCGCCGCGCCGCAGGACCTGGCGCTGCAGGACGCCTTCTTCACCGCCCTCAAGGTGCTCAACGCCGGTGAGTCTGGCCCGGGACGGCGCCCTGAGGGGCGGGCGGCTGAGGGGTAGCGCTGGGGACGGCGTGAGGGGCAGTGAACACCGTGAGGGACACCCTGAGGGACAGCGAGCACCCTGAGGGACAGCCTGAGGGACACCGAGCACCGTGAGGGGCAGTGGACACCGTGAGGGACAGCGATCACCATGAGGGTCGGTCTGAGGGGCAGCGAGCGTCAGGGCCGGCGGCTCGGACTGGGCAGCTCTGCTCCGAGCGCTCTCTGTCTCCTTTTCTTTATCTTTCCCTCTCTTTCCTCCTCACCTTCTTCTGTCTTCCCCTGTCCCTCACCTTCTCTCTTTCCCCGTTCCCCTCTCTCTCCTCACCTTCTCTCTTTCCCTTTTCCTTCCTCTCCTTTTCCTTCTGTTTCCCCTCTCTTTCCCCTCTCTCTCTTTCCCTTCTCTTTCCCTTTTTCTTTCCCCTCTCTTTCCCTTCTCTTTCCCCTCTCTTTCTCTCTTTCCCCTCTCTTTCCCTCTCTCTTCCCCTCTCTCTTCCCCCTCACTTTCCCCTCTCTTTCCCCTCTCTTCCCCCTCACTTTCCCCTCACTCCTCTCCCTCTTTCCCTCTCTCCCTGCCCTTCTCTCCCCGTTTCCCTCTCTCCTCTCTCTCTGTGCCCGGGAATTCGGAGCTGTGAGCAGGGCAGGGGCAGAGCTGGAAATGGATCCTGGCAGGGTGGGTGTGAGCGAGTTCGTGTTTCCCTGGGACAGAGCGAGTTCGTGTTTCCCTGGGACAGGCACAGACCGGAGCTTTGCTATTTAAGCCTCACTCCTTTCATTTGGCATTTTCCAGCTGCAGATCCGGGTGCCCTGGATGAACTTTTGTCCTCTAAGCAGTTCTGAAGTGAAACTCTGTTCAGGCAGTGCCTGATGCAGGAATGGTCAGGCTGCTGGGATATCAATCCTTATAATAAAAACATTTTATCAGTACCTTATTAATATAAAAGTAGATATAGTTAAGTTTTGATACATGTTATTTCAAATTTTTAGTTGCAGACCCAAAGCTTATTTGAATGCCAGCAATGACAGTGCCATAATATTTCATACATTCTTTATTTCCATATTTAATTTTTTAAATTTCCTTTTCTTCACAAGTCTTCAATTACTTTTTTTTTCCCCAAACTTGTGTGCTGGTCTTAATTTTCTGATCTTTCCAATGAATGACACAGTGAGAAAATGTAATCACAAAGATTGATTTCTTAGTAGCACCTTTAAACCTGATTTTCTTTTCCCCTCCACCCAGTCACACCTTTGTTTTTCTCACAACCACCCTTCATGTTTCATATTGAAATGATTGGAAAACATGATTAAACAAGCAATTTATTTCCCTCAGGCTTAAGCACTTAGCTCCAAGCATGTTAAATTTGGTGTTTCTGGATTCAGGGCCTAAATCCACCTCTGCTTTTCCCTCTGTAATAAATAGTATATTATATATATATATATATATATATATATATGTGTGTGTGTAAATTGCAGTTCTGTGGGAGTTGATAGTTTTGATTGCTGATCTGATTTTCCCCAGAGCAGCTTCATGTTGATCTATGGATTCACTGCCTATTTTTAAAATTTCTGCTCTGACATAGACTCCAATAACTTAAATGGGTGTTCAGGGAGTTTGGGTTTAGTATTTGCAGATATAAATATATGTATAGATGTATATTTAATCAGTAGAAATCACGTGTACATGGCAATGTTTCACTTCTTCCATGCTGTTCTCCTCCTGTTTTCTTTTTCTAACAATTCCTGCACTGATTGCTGCATTTAAATAAAGACAAAAATACTTCCAAGGCAGCTTTTCCAGGAATGTTTCCCTCTCATTTCATTTTGGACTCATGTGAATTTGGATTTGGATTTCCCTGTGTGTGTGTAATGTGTTTTTCTCTCTCCTCAGGCATCCCCACTTTGCTGTATGGAATTGGCTCCTGGTTCTTTGCCCGTGTCACAGAGACTGTTCACACCAGCCAGGGCCCAGTCACTGTTTATTTTCTGAATAAAGAAGATGAAGGAGCCATGTACTGAGCTGAATGCCTGTCCTCTGGTGGGTTCTGTGCTGCAAACTCCTGCTGCCTTTCACTAAAAACACCTAAACTTGGTTTTTCCACTGTGTTCTCATCTCAGTGTGCTGTTGCAGGAAGTTTTGGTGGTGAGAGATTTATTTTTGCAGAGCTCTGTGAAGTTGAAGAATTAGAATTTCTGAGGGTATGGCTGGGAGTCAGGGACTGGTGCTGCTGGACAAACCTGAGATCATTTAAAGAGATGCATTTATCAGCTTAGAGAACTGAATTGTAGCCTGTGGGCAAGGAAACATTTCAGAATGTCCCTGAAAAGATAAAGCTGCTCAGGTGTAGAGCCTGCCTACATATTTCATCATGAATTAATTGCCACAGCTCTAACTGTGAATGAATCTGTGGCACTGAGCCTTTGGGGAAGAAAATCCCACCCTAAAAGAAGTGCAAAATGGCTGTATGGCATTTCTGGAAATGATATTTAAATAAAATATCCAAAATATATCTGATGCTTTTATATTTTGCAATTCTTGAGCTCCAGATGTGTGGTGTTGTTTTTCTTTTGATTGTTTTATAGATGAATACAAAATCTAAGTGATGTAGAAGATCCCCTGTCCTGATTAACAAATCTCTGGTATTTTTAATTAATGAGGAGAATACTCAAGAATATCTCAATTTTTGGGTGCAAAAGAACTGATTTCTCCAGTTGTAACCAAGCACAGCTTCATGCACCAACAATGACAAAATGACTTCGTATCAGTTGGAAACCTGGGCACAAAAATTTAAGAAAAAAGCTTTTGGGGAACTGTTTGGATAGTGGAAATCTGGAACTAATGGAAACAGGAAGACTTGGATAGTGGAAATCTGGAATTAATGGAAACAGGATCTATTGCTGGTGCTGGGATTTAGTGCCAGCAATTAAAGCTGTGAGTTCCAAATCCTGGTGATCCAAGCTGGTCATTCCAGTTTTCATGAGTCAAAATAAATGTAAAGTGGGGAGGGGCTGGTTTGAAAGGTAATCACTTCTCAATGAATGACTATCAAGCTATAAATACTTTTAAATACTTTTAAAATTAATTCCAGGCAATAGAAGTGTTTCTCACTTAATGTGGCTTTTCTAAAAGCAGCACTAAACTCTTTAATCAGGGAAGTGTTAAATTTTGGAGAATATTTTTGCCACAAGTTAAATGTCTCCAGGATGGCATTACAGGAGCCCTCAATAATAAGAAAAATTGCAGTTAGCATTTTCCTAGGGCTGATCATAACTTTAAAATCCAACACTGCTCATCCATTGCTACAGAGCCCATCCATACCTGGCTGTAAAGGTTTAGGCTCAACCCAAGGTTGATAAAATGGTTTTTAATTACAAACCCATAAATCCAGCTCTTGAGAGGAGCTGCAGCTCGTGTGATTTCTGCAGTGCTGCCTTTGCTTACCTGCAGCAGCAGGGATGGGCAGGGCTCCTCAGAGAGCATCCCTGACAAACTGCACTATTGATTGCTGCAGCTCTGAGCTGCTGGCAGCATTAAATAGAGCCCTGATCTCTTGTTCAATGATCTCACTGTGTAACAATTAAGCAGATGTAATATTTTCTTGTATTACATGGAAATCAATGGACCTCTTGCTCTCGGGAAGTTGATGTGCTAAAGGATGAACTGGGAGATGGCTGAGGGCAGAGTGCAAATATGGGATCACTCATTGCTCTCACTGAGGCTTGGGTGGCAGCTCTGCAGAGGGAAATGAGCAGTGTGTAAGGATCCTTGAGTTATTAAATCATGATGAAATAATTTTCATCTATAAACACAAACCTGGTTACTTTTTTTCCCAAAGATAAAACATTTCATTGACTTCCACTCTTGCTATAAACACCAACTTCTTTGCATCTTTTTTACCACTCAGATTCTGGCCTGAATGT
Organism: Catharus ustulatus; assembly: GCF_009819885.2. Lineage (NCBI taxonomy): Eukaryota > Metazoa > Chordata > Aves > Passeriformes > Turdidae > Catharus > Catharus ustulatus. The sequence continues at coordinate 20,335,441 of NC_046232.1, forward strand.
GAGATGCTGATGGCCAGGAAGATTTTGTACCATGTCTCAAAATTTTCTGCAGCACTCAGGAATAATTGATCCACAAAATGACCCCTCTGGCTTTGCAGAGGTTCGAGTTGAAATAAAGTTTAGCTCCCCTTGCAAGCCTCGCCTTAATTATCTCTTTGCTGATGTTTAAATGAGGGAGAGATGAGCTCCCAGAGCTTTGTTTCACCTCCCTTAACTACTCCAGAGAAACGGAACGCCGAGGATCAGGTGGCTCCTCCTTGTAGCACCTCTTTAAATATTGATGGTTCTGGGGGGAGCTGAACCTGCAGGAGCCGCTGCTGTCACCCCTGGGCCGGGTCAGCGGGCTCGGGTGTCCCAGTTAAACTCTGCTGCTGTCACTTAATGGGAAATGCAGCTGCTTTGCTGAAAGATCAATGTCCAATAAAGGCTGCACAATCAAATCTTGTTGCAATGATTGAGGTGCTTAATTGCCTTTCAAAGATAAGGTGGTAATCAACACACGTTCAGCTGATCTTTTTTACCGCCTCAATTACACCGAGGGCAGAGCCCAGGCAGGATCTTTAACTACTTACACTTATTAAATCTTACGTGGCTCCTGAAAAATTACTTAAGCCACACAATCGATAAAACCCTGCTCTTAATTACTATATTTCACTTTTAGACCTTTTTGTGTGGTTGATAAATGTTTCACCAGAGAGAGAATCCGCGGTGCTAACGAGTTACCCCAAGAAATTCCCTTCTCTCCTCCACATTTTGCTTATTGGGGAGTTTTTGTTTTCCTGGAGGTTTTGTTTTCATGAAGTTTTGGGGCTGGTGATGCAAATGTGGGCCCAGGCAGTTCATTTTATTAAAATATTTTTAGATTTAATATCTATTAATCATGAGTTGATGAACTACTTGCAGGTGGACCAGGTTCAACACAAAGTTCTCAACTTTTTTTCCCTCATTGTAAATTAATTCTGGATTTAAAGATTGGATTGGAACTCCTACATATTTATGATTAGTTCTCTCATATTGTGTGAAAAATCAGTTTTTGTGCTCTTCTCTTGCTCCCCTCTCTTCCCCTGGAGCAATATCCAGAGCTTTTCTCCTGCTGACCTTCCATTGACTTGGGCAGAATGGAAATCTGTCCTCACCTTACCTTGTTGTTGACCTAAATCTCCTCACAAACCATATTTATAGATCTCCCTGCTGTATGTCATTATTATTGAATGAAATTTAGGTATTTTTAATAGTTGAATGCCCTCAGGCCTCTGCTTTAGAGCAACTTTTCCTGAAACAAAGGGGATTTTGCTTCATGTATTATTTACTGTGGCCATTTAATTTATATTGGCTTTTGCTGTAACCCCTTCATCATGGTCACTACAGAAAGGTGAGTTAATAATTCTGACAGTTATCTTCATTTCTTTCCCTATTTCTGGAAACAGAACTCAGGATTTAAATTTTGGGCTGCATTTTTCAGTTTAAATACACCTAAGAAAAAGTGGCAGCTTCAGCACTGCAGCCAGGGAATACAGAATAAAAATTGCCACTAATATATTGCAAGTTGGCTTAAAAGATTTATTTTATTTCTAGAAAAGAATAAGATGCTGGTTTTGCATTTAAGTCCTAAAAACTGAAACAACTCAGAGTGATTTTGAAAATAATTGCATCACTTTAAGCACAGTTTATGAGCCTTGTTGCAGTTCATTATAAAACCAATTTGTGACTTGCAGTGATATTAATAATCCTAATAGAATTAAAAGTGGGAAACGTGGTTAAAAGCAATCCTTCAGACAAAAACTCTGATGAAGGGAACTTTCAAGTTTAAAATACAAATGCCAGATTAGAACATTGGTTTTTGAACAAGATGACAAAGTCAAACCTGGTTTTTTCCTTCAGAGAAGAAATGCCAGTAGATATGATTGTTACCTCTCAGTGATTCATGGGCCTGCTCTTGTACTTTGTGAGACATGAATTATTTAGGAAGAAAAATCACAATAATTTTGGTGTTACTCAAGAATTTATAGGTTGACAGAAAAACAATTACACAGCCCCTGGAGCTGGTCTGGAGGGGCACAGGAGCATCATTAACCACCCACTGCTGGAGCTGGGCATCACAGAATCTGCTTTTTTCCCAAATTTATTCAGAATTTAAGGCAAAAACGAAATATTTACTAATTTAGCCTAAATCAATTTTACTGTTATGTTTTGTTTCAGTCCAAGGTGAGTTTAGTGTGAAAAAAGAGCTTTAAAAGATCTGATTGACAGCTGTGAACTGAAAATATGAATTCATTCCCTGATCTTTGGGTCCCAAACAATCCTTTCTTATTCCAGAGAAGCTGCAGAGTGCCTGGGAGGGGCAGTGGGAAGTTGGGTGCAAGTTTTAAAGCCATTTTTAAGGAATCTGAATGTCTCCATGCTTCCCTTGCTGAGTCTTTCCAGGGAGGAATATCTTCAGGAAGCCTGGACACTGCTGACCTATTTTTCAGCAGCCTGAGGGAATTCAGTTTGCTGCATTCACTGAAAGGAAAAAAAAAAAAAAAAAAGTGAATTTCAGCATGTTATGTTATTTATCAACACAGAAAGTTGGGTATTAATATCTTTCCAAAAAGACAAGGAAATATGTGCTCCTGGAACAACCATCAGGGGCCATTTTCTCTGGGAAACTGGAGAGTTTGTCCTTTGTTATTTATGATTCCAGCCTAGCAACTGGTGCAGGGATGATAAATTGAATTTGGTGATCCAGGGCTGGCACAGAGACCCTGATTCCTCCAGGTGTGTTTTGTGCCTGAATTACAGGTAAGGTGGCACAAACACACTATTTTAAGAGAATATTTTGAATGGGAATTATTCAGCTGTTGTCTAATAAATCCACATTATTCCTGTTTCATTGCTGGAATAATTCTGGTAATGATGAGGTTACTGGAGATGCTGAGGAGGATCCAGAATTAAATCATAAATCAATTTTCTGTATCCTCAGCATCTTCCCTGTGCCTCTGCCCTTTTATCCAAGGGGATGAGTGCAGCAATTGAGAATCCCAATTTTAATCCTAATTCTGGTTTTAATTCACCCAGTGCTGAGAACTTCCCTCCTCAGGGCAAGGCAAACCTGAGCCCTCACCCTGGGACAGGAATGTTCCAGAGCAGGGCCAGGCCAGCCACATCTTGTTTTTATCTCTCTTTGGAGGGACCCAAAACTCCATCACAGGATGTTTGTGACACAGAAAAGAGAAAATTGCTTGTGTTGGGCAGCTCCTTTTGCAGTGGGAATTAAACCATAATAATTTCTTCCCTCACTTTTGCAAATTATCCTGCTAAGCAAATCACAGGCAAGACAACATTTTCCCATCCTCACAGAGACTCCTGTGAGATTCCAATGCTTTTCCTCCCCTCCTGTGTCAGCATTCTGGAGAGAAATATTGAAATAAAGAAATAAATATTGAAATAAATATTTATTTCCTTGCGTGGCCGCCTCGGGATGCTCAGAGTCCTCTCCAGCAGCACAGAAAGCAGCAGAGAGCAGCAGCACACTGCAAGTGGCAGCTGCTGGGAGCCACCAAGGGAGGATTTCCCCCTCAGAAATAAAAAATAAATCAGAATTTGGAGAAGTTTTGGGCTTCACCATCCTGTAATGAAAGCATTGATAAATCCTTTGCACATTTGGGGTGGTGGAAAGAATAACTCTGGAGGTGTGGTTATAAATGTTGTGTTGTCTGGGGGAATCAAACTGCTTTGTTATTTTGTAATGGGGACTCTGAAATCCTTTAACCTGAACTTTTAAAGAATATTTAATATTTAATATTAAAACCATCATGCATTGTATTCTCACACCACCATTTTCCCCCAACTTTATGGAGCAATCTATAAAAATAAATGGTGACATCTCACAACAAAACTTTTGCAGGATGATAAAATAAAAACCAGCTGTTTGTTTCAACTGAAAATTCCTGATTAAACTTGGATTTTAAAGAAGTCTGTGGCAAAACCAAACCTGTGTCAATAAATAAATGTTTGATGTGCTGTGCTTCTTCAGATATAAAAACCCTTCAAGTTTGATTACACAAATCAGAATGGGGGATTAAGGTTATGATTAGCCCTGGAAAATCAACGTAATATTTATGCAAATTTGGCAAATTGAGTTGGTTTTCCCCATAGTCTGGTAAATGAAGAAGACATTTTAGAAAAATTGCAGCTCTATAGAAATTCCATCATTTTGTGTGCCATTCTTTGAAATTTAATAGAAAATGAATCTGATTGAAATGGAGCTGAGTGAAAGGTACACAGGGACTGCAGGTAAAAGGTTCATTTGAGCAGAAAGATGTCTGTGTGGGCACCACCAGTCCCTTAGATCCTCAGGAGCTGGGCCTCTATTAATTTTTAGTATAGGAACTAAATTATAAAGTTATTGAACAGAGAGAGAATTTATCTCTGTTAATGGCCATTGAATTTTTTTTTTCCTAAAGCTCTAACAAAGTAGAATTCAAATATGAAGAAGCTTGAAGACATTTCAGGAATTAAATATACCTCCCACTCCCCCCCTGTAAATTGATAAAATAACTCAAATAGGCCAGTTTGTCAGAGATGATAATGTGAGAGAGTGTGATAAAATGCACAGATCAATAGCCCACAATTGAGATTAATGCTGTTCTCTGTTAAAAGAAGGGGATTGTTTGATGCTGCAGAGCTGTGCAGAGCAGAGAGCCTTCCCTGTGACTCGTGCCAGTGAAGAGCTTCTTTCAAAAGCTGGGTTTGGTGTTTTGTGTTGGCAGAGCTGTCAAAACACGTTCTTTGTGGCTGAGGTGGGCAGGGATTTTCTTCCATCAGAAAGAAGGATCGTGGTTTGGGCCAGGCTGATTTCAGGGGCATCACTGGAATATGGGGGGAAATCTGTGATGCCAGAATTGTACCTGGAGCTGCTCTGGGGTGTGAGGAACGGTGAGGTGAGAGGAGCTGCTGGCACAAGAGCTGCCAGCCCTTCCTGCTCCTGTCTGGCTGTCCCAAACAGCAGTCCCAGAGCCCTTCCCAGTGCCTGTCCCCTGTGCCCATTCCCAGGGCCCAATCCCAGTGTCAATTCCCAGTTGCCATTCCCAGTTCTCATTCCCAGTTCCCATTCCCAGCTCCTATTCCGAGAGCCCACTCCCAGTTCCTGTCCCAGTTCTTGTACCAGTTCCCATTCCCAGTTCTTATTCCCAGTTCCCATTCCCAATGCCCATTCCCAGAGCCAATTCCCAGTGCCAATTCCCAGTTTCCATTCCCAGACCTGATCCCTGTCCCAGTCCCCATTCCCAGGGCCCATTCCCAGTTCCCACTCCCAGACCAGTTCCCAGTGCCCATCCCAGTTCCCATTCCCGGTTTGCTCTGCAGGGATGAGCCCAGAACCACCGAGGCTGGGAGAGACCTTGGGGCTCACCGAGCCAGCACCTCCAAATCCCCAGGAGTGTCCCTGAGGGTCACACTGGGACATCCCTGGGCACTCTCAGTGTCACACTGGGACATCCCTGGGCACCTCCAGTGTCACACTGGGACATCCCTGGACATTTCCAGTGTCACACTGGGACATCCCTGGGCACCTCCAGTGTCACACTGGGACATCCCTGGGCACCTCCAGTGTCACACTGGGACATCCCTGGGCACTCCCAGTGTCACACTGGGTCATCCCTGGGCACCCCCAGTGTCACATGGGGACATCCGTGGGCACTCCCAGTGTCGCACTGGGACATCCCCCAGCACCTCCAGTGTCACACTGGGACATCCCTGGGCACTCCCAGTGTCACACTGGGACATCCCTGGACATTCCCAGTGTCACACTGGGACATCCCTGGGCACCTCCAGTGTCACACTGGGACATCCCTACACATTTCCAGTGTCACACTGGGACATCCCTGGACACTTCCAGGGGCAGTGGCTCCCCAGCTCCCTGGGCAGGTTCCGCAGCGCAGCTCGGTCCGTGTGTCCGTGCTGGGATAACCCGGCTCGGTCCGTGTTTGTGTCCGTGCTGGGATAACCCGGCTCGGTCCGTGTTTGTGTCCGTGCTGGGATAACCCGGCTCGGTCCGTGTTTGTGTCCGTGCTGGGATAACCTGGCTCGGTCCGTGTGCTGTGTCTGTGTCCGTGCTGGGATAACCCGGCTCGGTCCGTGTGTTGTGTTGGGATAACCCGGCTCGGTCCGTGTTTGTGTCCGTGCTGGGATAACCCGGCTCGGTCCGTGTATTGTTTGTGTCCGTGCTGGGATAACCCGGCTCGGTCCGTGTGTTGTGTTGGGATAACCCGGCTCGGTCCGTGTTTGTGTTTGTGTGTCCGTGCTGGGATAACCCGGCTCGGTCCGTGTGTCCGTGCTGCGTTAACCCGGCTCGGTCCGTGTTTGTGTCCGTGCTGGGATAACCCGGCTCGGTCCGTGTATTGTTTGTGTCCGTGCTGGGATAACCCGGACCGAACCGAGCCCAACCCCAGCCCCGCTGTCCCTGCCACAGCACGGGGCACAATGACAGAACACACCGAACGCTGAGCACCGGCACAGCCCCGACTCCTCCTCCCCTTCCTCCTCCTCCTCCTCCTCCCCCGCCGCTCATCTCCTCCTCCCGGCTCCGTTTTGGTTCCGGGGCAGCGGCTCCTTCCTGCGGAGGGCGGTGCAGCAGAGCCCGGCCCGGCTCGGCTTGGCTCGGCTCGGCTCGGCTCGGCTCGGCTCGGCTCGGCTCGGCTCGGCTCGGCTCGGCTCGGCCCGGCCCGGCCCGGCCCGGCCCGCAGCATGTGAGCCGCGGGGCGGGGATGCTCTGGCTGCTCTGCGGCCCCTGCGGCGCCATGGACAGCCAGGCGCTCGTCATCCGCATCCACATCCCCGACGGAGCCGCCGTGGACTGGACCGTGCACTCCGCGCCGCAGCTGCTCTTCAGGGACGTGCTGGTGAGTGGGGATGGAGCGGGGATGGACCGGGATGGACCGGGGATTGGACCGGGATGGAGCGGGGATAGCACCGGGATGGAGCGGGGATGGAGCGGGATGGGCTGGGGATGGACCGGGATGGACCGGGATGGAGCGGGGATGGAGCGGGATGGGCTGGGGATGGACCGGAGATGGACTGGAAATGGACCGGGGATGGATCGGGATGGGCCGGGGATGGACCGGGATGGAGCGGGGATGGACCGGAGATGGACTGGAAATGGACCGGGGATGGGCCGGGGATGGACCGGGGATGGAGCGGGACAGTGGAGCCAACCCGGGGATGGACCGGGATAGACCGGGGATGGCACCGGGGATGGACCGGGATGGCACCAGGACTGCTTAACCAACCCGGGGGTGGGCTGGGGATGGAGCGGGGATGGACTGGGATGGGCCGGGGATGGACCGGGATGGACCGGGAATGGACTGGGGATGGACCGGGGATAACACCGGGATGGAGCGGGGATGTCACCGGGACCCCCGAGCCAGTCCTGGGGATGACACTGGGACCCCTGTCCCAGCTCTGGGAATGTCACCCAGACCCCTGAGCCAGCCCTGGGGATGTCACTGAACAGCCCGAGTCAGCCCAGGGATGTCACCAGGATCCCCCTCCCAGCCCAGAGGATGTCACTCAAACCCTCGAGCCAGCCCAGGGATGTCACCAGGATCCCCCTCCCAGCCTGGAGGTGCCACCCTGCTCTGTGCCAAAGGGGTCCCAGTGCCATCCACTGGCTGGTGGCATTTGGGGCTGGTTCTGGCAGAAGATTTTAGTGGGAGAGTGGTCTGGAAGGAACCTCTAGAGTCCCCAAATCCCCCCTGCCGTGAGCAGGGACATCTCCAGGTCAGAGCATCCTCTCCTGAGTGCCTTGGGATGGAAAAGTTGTTTTTTGGGAAGGAATGGTCTCTACTCAGTGCCTGTTGTGTTTTTGGGGAGAAATATTCCCTGCTCAGTGCCTGTTGTGTTTTTGGGAAGGAATATTCCCTGCTCAGTGCCTGTTGTGTTTTTGGGAAGGAATATTCCCTGCTCAGTGCCTGTTGTGTTTTTGGGAAGGAATATTCCCTGCTCAGGAAAAGTGCCGGATTCTGCACCTGGGCTGCTCCTGCTCCTGTGGCATTTCTCCTGTCTGGAGTTGGGCTCTGTGCTGTCCCCCTGTCCCTCAGCCCCTGCCCTGCTCTGGTTTTGGTCCATCTGCACACAGGGATGCTCTGCTTACTCAGGAATGGCACTGGGTGTTTATCCCACTCAGAAATATGAGTGGGTGTTTAATTCAGGAATGGCAGTGTGAGTTTATCCCACCCAGGAATGGCAGTGGGATTTTAGTTCAGGAATGGCAGTGGGTGTTTATCCCATTCAGGAATGGCAGTGGGAGTTTATTCCACCCAGGAATGGCAGTGGGAGTTTATCCCACTCAGAAATGGCAGTGGGTATTTATCCCACTCAGGAATGGCACTGGGAGTTTAATTCAGGAATGGCAGTGGGAGTTTATCCCACTCAAAAATGGGAATGAGTGTTTAATGTACTCAGGAGTGGCAGTGGGAGTTTATCCCACTCAGGAGTGGCAGTGGGTGTTTAATTCAGGAATGGCAGTGGGAGTTTATTCCATTCAGGAATGGCAGTGGGAGTTTAATTCAGGAATGGCAGTGGGAGTTTATCCCATTCAGGAATGGCACTGGGAGTTTAATTCAGGAATGGCAGTGGGAGTTTATCCCACTCAAAAATGGGAATGAGTGTTTAATGTACTCAGAAATGGCAGTGGGAGTTTATCCCACTCAGGAGTGGCAGTGGGAGTTTATCCCACTCACTCAGGGATGTCAATGGGTGTTTAATTCAGGAATGGCAGTGGGTGTTTTATCTCATTCAGAAATGGCAGTGGGTGTTTAGCTCAGGAATGTCAGTGGGTGTTTATCCCACTCAGGAGTGGCTGTGGGAGTTTATCCCACTCAAAAAATGGGAACGAGTGTTTAATGTACTCAGGAATGGCAGTGGGAATTTATTCCGCTCAGTCAGGAATGGCAGTGGGTATTTATCCCACTCAAAAGTGGGAATGGGTGTTTAATGTACTCAGGAATGGCAATGAGAGTTTATCCCCCTCAGAAATGGCAGTGGGTGTTTATCCCATTCTGGAATTACAGTGGGTGCTTAATTCAGGAGTGGCAGTGGGTGTTTATCCCCCTCAGAAATATGAGTGGGTGTTTATCCCACTCAGAAATGGCAGTGAGAGTTTATCCCACTCAGTCAGAAATGGCACTGGGAGTTTATCCCACTCAGGAATGGCAGTGGGTGTTTAATTCAGGAGTGGCAGTGGGTGTTTATCCCACTCAGAAATGGGAATGAGTGTTTAATGTACTCAGGAATGGCAGTGGGAATTTATCCCACTAAGAAATGGCTGTGGGAGTTTAATTCAGGAATGGCAGTGGGTGTTTATCCCCCTCACTCAGGAATGGCAGTGGATGTTTAATTCAGGAGTGGCAGTGGGTGTTTATCCACTCATTCAGAAATATGAGTGGGTGTTTATCCCGCTCAGAAATATGAGTGGGTGTTTATCCCATTCTGAAATGGCAGTGGGTGTTTAATTCAGAAATGGCAGTGGGTATTTATCCCATTCAGAAATGGCAATGGGAGTTTATCCCACTCAGGAGTGGCAGTGGGTGTTTAATTCAGGAATATCAGTGGGTGTTTATCCCACTCAGGAATGGCAGTGGGTGTTTAATTCAGGAATGGCAGTGGATGTTTATCCCATTCAGAAATGGCAGTGGGTGTTTATCCCACTCAGAAATGGGAATGGATGTTTATCCCACTCAGGAATGGCAGTGGGAGTTTAGCTCAGGAGTGTCAGTGGGTGTTTATCCCACTCAGAAATACGAGTGGGTGTTTATCCCATTTTGGAATGGCAGTGGGTGTTTAATTCAGGAATGGCAGTGGGTGTTTATCCCATTCAGGAGTGCCAATGGGTGTTTATCCATTCACTCAGAAATATAAGTGGGTGTTTTTCCCACTTTTCCCTGGCTGCATCCTCAGCCCAGAGCAAATCCCATTTCTGCTGTGCACCCCGTGATTTCTGCCCATCCCTGCACACCCACGGGGCTCTGTGTGCCTTTATTTCTGTGAGGAAAATCTTCCTGTACCCATCACCTGCATATTCACCTTTTATTTTTGTTATTAACATTGGACAGGGATTTTGATTCTGTCAAAAGGGGATTGAGGGGTTGGTTTGCTGGAAAATATTCAGTGTTTGACCCAGAGGATTGCAGGAAGGGATGACAGAAATTTTATTTTCCCAACATTTAGCATTATCCACAACTTTCTGTGGATGGGGGAGTGGGAGCAGAGCTTTTCTCTGGCCAGGGAGGTTTTTGGGAGGGGAGGATTTTCTGTGCCCTTAAACAAAATTGGAGCAAGTTATTCTGATTTTCTCCACACTCTGCTTCGTGTTTTCCTTTTTCTCCCCCCAAAATAAAGTGAAATAACCCCTGGTGCTTGGATCATCCTTTGCTGTTCTAGAATTGTTGTAAATTTGGGTTGGTTATTTGAAATGAAAGTAGAGAAATCGTGGTCAGTGGGACAGAGGATCTTGAGTTACAGCAGTGAAGCTTCCTGAAAGCTCCTGGTTTGGTGGGGCAGGGAAATGCAGGAATTAAATTAAATAAAATTCAAATTCGCCTAGAAGTGGTGGGGCAAATAAATACAGGAATTAAATTAAATAAAGCTCCAATCCATGCAGTGGTGGGACAGGGAAATGCAGGAATTAAATGAAATAAAATTAAAATTCACCCAGAAGTGATGGGGCAGATAAATACAGGAATTAAATGAAATAAAGTTCAAATTCACCCAGAAGTGATGGGGCAGGTAAATACATGAATTAAATGAAATAAAATTCAAATTCAACTAGAAGTGGTGGGGCAGGTAAATGCAGGAATTAAATGAAATAAAATTCAAATCCACCTAGGTTTGGTGGGGCAGGTAAATGCAGGAATTAAATTAAATAAAGCTCCAATCCATGCAGTGGTGGGGCAGATAAATACAGGAATTAAATGAAATAAGGTGATTTTTAAGCTGATTTTTGAGTGCAGCCCTGCAGCATTTCAGGCTGGTGTGCAAGTTTATTTGCATCCTCATTTTCAGGGATGTTCTTCATGATGTCACTTTAAATAAATTCTCTGTGCATCAGCTTTGCAGGCCTCTAAGTTACCAGTAAATGGATTTATTTTTAAGGCCCCACTAAATGAATTACAATAAGCTTATTTTTATTTTCCTCAAGCTGTCTACTGTGCTGGGGTCTTTCAGTTAATTCTGGGTAACTACAGAGAGATAAAACAAGTTTTAAGTGCAAAAAGAGAGCTGTGGGTTCAATATTTAAGCAGAGCTTTCACATTTTTGCTTTCTCCAAAGAAACAGAACAGATTGGATTTGGGAGCTCCTTTGGCTGTTCCCTGCTTTTCTCCTCCTGGTGTTTTATTGTTCATGAGCTCAGTGGTGAGAGCAGAAAATCCCTGTGCACGTGTAATCCTTTGAAATTTGGAATAATCCTTTAATCCTGGGTCAGCCTGAGGTCTCAGCACTTTGGGGTGGGATTTCCCTTCCCCTGCCTGCCAGGCTGCCTTTTGAAATTCATTTATTTGATGGAATTTTTGTGAGTTCTGCAAAGTTTTGGAGTTTATTCAGTGCATAATTCACTCATTATTACTTGTATTAAAGAAATCTCAATGCACAGAAAAAGTTATTCTGAGGGGCTGCAGGAGAATAACTTTTTTTTTTTAATCACTATTTCAGTTTTCTCAGAGCTTTAGGAAGTTGGAATTTTTTTAGGAGATTTGAAGGATTTTTTAGGAAGTTTGGAGTTTTTTTAGGAGGTTTGGAGTTTTTTTTAGGAGGTTTGGAGTTTTCCAGGCAGACTTTGGAGCTGCCTCTGATGCTTCCTCACCCCTTAAATCCAATTTTTAAACAATTTAAAATCCATTTCATGGAAGCATCCATGTGCCCATAGATGAACCTTTACCAGGGGTTAAATCTAACACAATTAAAGTGTGTTTGCTGAAGAATATTCAGTGTTCAACTGATGGATTTAGAAATAATTAGTGCAGCCTTCTGTTTAGGCAGAATTTCCTACTAGAAAGAATTATTATTTCTAATTTCTGATGAGAAGTAGGAGCTTTTGACAGGGGTGAACCCTGGGGAATGGAGGAATTTTTATCAACATGGAAATTTTTTTTTGCATTTTTGCCTCTACAAATTTTACAATTCCATAATTAAGCCACACTGGAAATATTTATTTATTTGTTTGTTGTTTGTTTTACCATTTTTACCTCTACAAATTTTACAATTCCATTTCTTGTGTGCAGTGAAGAGTTTGAATCCCATCTCTTGATTTATTTTAGCATCTAAATAAATACCAGGAGAAAGTTTTTAAGGTTTTTTTATTATTATTATTACTTGCTTGGGTTGGCTCTGTGGAAATCTCGTGCTGCTTTCCCATTTTATTAATTCTGTAGCACAGAATCTTTAATTTCCTGCCTTTTAGATGAAAGAGGGAAAATGCAGAGAGCTTTGGCAGGGGGGGTTGAGCACCCTGGGATGCTCCCAGTGCAATAAATCCTCGTTAATTCATTAATTCATTAATTAATTCATTAATTTCTGAGCACTCTGGGGCAGGGCTGGGTGGGACAGGAAGGGGCAGAGCCACGCTGGGACTCCTGGATTGGCAGCAAAATGAGAAATAAAAGGTGGGGAAATGAGAAATAAAAGGTGGGGAAATGAGAAAAGTTCTGTTCTGGTACCAGCAAAAAAATCTGGGTTGGAGCAGAGAGTGGAATTGGAAATTTTGGGTTGTTTGGGCTGAAAAAAAAAATGGTAAAAGCTGAAAAAATGATAAAAGTTCTTATTTGGTATCAGGAAAAAAAGGTTGGGTTGGAACAGGGGTTGGAACTGGAAATTTTGGGTTGTTTGGGCTGAAAAAGTGGTAAAAGCTGAAAAAAATGATAAAAGTTCTTTTCTGGTACCAGAAAAAAAAATCTGGGTTGGAGCAGGGGTTGGAACTGGAAATGTTGGTTTGTTTTGGCTGAAAAAAATGATGAAATTCTTCTTTAGGTCCCAGCAAAAAAAATCTGGGTTTTAGCAGGGGTGTGTGGCTGGAAATGTTTTTGTGTTTTGGTTTTTGGGGTTCTGTCTCTTTGGGTGTTTTTAAAAAATAAAAAAAAATCATAAAGTTCTTTTTATGGCTGGCTTTGATCCATTTGGTGCTCTTTTATTTTTTTTTTTAATAAGTCAAGGAAAAAATCAATTTTCTCACCTGCAGGAGCAGACACCACAGAGCTGTTTGCAGTTATTGGGGAGATATTTGGGGAAAAAAAATGACATTTTCCTGGAGGGGCAGGAAAAAAAAAATCCCAATTGGTGCAGATTTGTGTTGTGCCCTAAAAACTTCCTCATTTTAATGCTGATTTTATTTTCCCATTTGCTATTGAATGAATTTAATTTTATTTATTAATTGCAGTCATTAATTTAAAAATTTAATTTAATTAATTTTTTGGAGTGTATTTAATTAATTTTCCCTTCCCTTTTTAGGATGTCATTGGCCAGGTTTTGCCAGATGCAACGACCACAGCATTTGAGTGTAAGTGTGACTTCTAGCCACCAATTATTGTCATTTTTTGTGTTAAATTGTTCAATTTTCCTTTTGAATTGTCATTTTCCCTGTTGAAATTGTCCAAGTTTTCCTGTTAAATTGTAATTTTACCAGTTAAATTGTAATTTTCCTTGTTAAAAATGTAATTTTTCCTGTTAAATTGTCATCTCCAGTTAAATTGTAATTTTCCCTGTTAAAATTGTAATTTTCCCTGTTAAATTGTAATTTTCCCAGTTAAAAATATCATTTTCCCTGTTAAATTATCATTTTCCGGTTAAATTGTCATTTCCTTGTTAAATTGTAATTTTTCCTGTTAAAATTGTTGCTTTCCCAGTTAAATTGTTGCTTTCCCAGTTAAATTGTAATTTTCCCTGTTACATTGTCATTTCCCTGTTAAATTGTAATTTTTCCTGTTTAAATTGTTGCTTTCCCAGTTAAATTGTTGCTTTCCCTGTTAAAATGCCATTTTTCCAGTTAAAATTGTCCAAGTTTTCCAGTTAAATTGTCATTTTTCCTATTAATTATAATTTTCCCTGTTTAATTATAATTTTCCTGTTGAAATTATCATTTTCCTGTTAATTTTTCCGTGTTCTTTCCTGGCAGATGAGGATGAGGATGGGGACAGGATCACGGTCAGGAGTGATGAGGAGATGAAGGCCATGCTGTCCTATGTGAGTAAACCACAAAAAATCCTCATTTCCCCCATTTTTATTTTATATTTTATTTTATATTTTATTTTATATATTTTATTTTATATATTTTATTTTATATATTTTATTTTATATATTTTATTTTATATATTTTATTTTATATATTTTATTTTATATATTTTATTTTATATATTTTATTTTATATATTTTATTTTTAATATTTTTTAATATTTTATTTTTTATTTTGTTTTTTATTTTATTTTTTAAATTTAATTTTATTTATTTCATTTTATTATTATTTTATTTTATATTTTATTATTATTTTATTTTTTAAATTTTATTTTATTAATATTTTTTTTCCCTGTTTAATGGGAGACATCCAACTCCAATCTGGATTTTCCTGGAGGTGTCTCACACCACATCCCCAGCCATGCTCCACTTGCAAAAATAAAAATCAAAATCTCCTTTTTCACTTACTGCTCATAGCAGAAACATTAAGAAAAATGCATTTTAATGACTTTTGCATTAGGTGGAGGGCAGGCTCAATGGACTATCAATTTCTGGGATTTTTTATGCAGTACTTAAAGCAACGCCTCATTAAAAATCAACCCCTGGGCTCCAAAAATTTTTCAAAATCTGCTTTTCATCTTTTGCAGCCCTCCTAACTGAGGGGTTTTTATTCTAGCTGCAGGCTCAGTGTGCAGAGAGGGTTTAAAGATGTATTTTGGTTTTTTTTTTTGGAGATGGAAGTGGTTGTGGGAGGCTTTGTGTAGGTGGGGGTGTGGAAAATAAAAGCTGTGTAAAAATATAAATAGAAATATTAAAAAAATACATGAATAGAAATCTATATAAATAAAAATATAAATATATAAATATAAAAACATATAACTATAAATACATAAATCCCAGTGAAATCCCAGTGTAATCCCATTTAAATTCCAGTTAAATCCCAGTTAAATCCCATGTAAATCCCAGTTGCATTCCTGTTAAATCCCATCTAAATCCCATTAAATTCCATTAAATCCCAGTGAAATCCCATTTAAATCCCAGTGATATCCCAGCTAAATTCCAGTTGCATTCTAGTTAAATCCCATTAAAATCCCAGTGAGATTCCACTGAAATTCCAGTTAAATTCCATTAAAATCCCAGTGAAATTCCACTGAATTTCCAGTTAAATCCCACTGAAATCCCATTAAAATCCCAGTGAAATTCCACTGAAATTCCAGTTAAGTTCCATTAAAATCCCACTGAAATTCCACTGAAATTCCAGTTAAATCCCATTGAAATCCCATTAAAATTCCAGTTAAATCCCAATGAAATTCCACTGAAATTCCAGTTAAATCCCATTAAAATCCCATTAAAATCCCATTAAAATCCCCATTTTCCCACTCTGCAGCCATCCCTGTGTCCTGTCCCTCCCTCCCTGATCCCAAATCCCTTCAGGAGCTCTGAGCTCTCCCTGGATCCTTCTCCAGCTGAACATTCCCATCCAGAATCCATTTCTTTTTTAGGATTTTGATCTTCTCAGCTCTTTTTACACCCAGCAGCTCCTTCCCCACCCCAATTCCTGCATTTTTCTCTTTTCCTATCAAATCTCAGCTCTTTTATTTTCCCCTTTAAAGTGGCAAACTCTGAATTTTTTTTTCCAGATGAGTCATGCCTTGGGAAGATAATTTTTTTTTTTTTTTTGCTATGCTTCCAAGCTCACTGTTCAAGTTTCAGTACATTAGAGTTGTGATTGCTCCACTCTCTGCTTTCCCTTCCAAATTATGGGATGCCTCCAAATGACTTCTTTCTGCTTCAGCAGCTTCTCAGAAAAATCCCTTCAGTTTTAAACTAGTTTTTTATTTGAGTGGTTTGAGTTCCTCACATCCTGTGGGCTCGTTTTGGGATGTGTTCCCAACAAAAGGAATGTTGTGAGCCTAGGAAATGAATTAATTTAATCATCTTGGAAGAAAAATACTCATTTTGGAGGCCTGCAACAAATATTTGGAGGATTGGCCAGCTGGGAGAGTATTTTTACATGGTGCAGGTGTTGTCTGAAATGTAAATGAAGTGGATTTATTTTTAAATAAAATAAAGTAAAAAAATTATAAAAAATTTTTAAAGTGGATTTTTATTTTAATTTGAGAGGATAAAAATAATTCCATGAGATTAGACTCTGTAACATATTTGAATTTAGAAGATATTTTGAATCCTGCCTGACCTTACCTTTAAGTTCTTTGCTTTATGAATTGCACAAGAAATTAATTCAGGTCTGGAATTCTTTCAGCTGATGCAAGAACAGTTTGGGTCAGGCTGATTTTTGGGGGGATTTTGGGAGGATTTTTGCAGGGCTGGGCACTGCAGGTAATTAAGGGCAGCCAGGGAGCTGCTGCCCTGTGTCTGTAGAAAAAAAAGCAGGAATTTTTTTTGACAGCCACTGATTGGAAAGTTGCTTGCAGCTCTCTGCCAGCAAGGGCTACACGCTCTGGATCAATAAGTGGCAAATTTCCCATTAAAAAAAGAATACCTGAGCAATGTTCCAAATAGCCACTGGCATCTTAATTTGCCATGGAAAGCTGCAGCACTGCTGTGTGCAGGACAAGCCATTTCCAGACAATTTTTCCACACTACTTGTTAACAGTTATTGCTGTCCCACAAGGTTGACAGCTTACATGATTGATATTTCATTTACTTGTCATCACTGCTGAGTAATGGACAGGGCCTTGGGATTTTCTCCCCCTCTCTCTCCCCCCTCTATTGTGGTTTTTTTTTTGTTTGTTTGTTTTATTTTGGTTTGGTTTTTTTTGGAGGGGCAGGAAACACTCTCAGGTTTTTATTTGAGTTTTTTTTTTTTATCCAGAGAGTGAGCAGAAATGTTTGTGCTGTTGTGGAATTCCCTTGGTGGAATGGGAATTCAGCAGCTCAAAGGGACAGGGACAGATTTCACTGTTGGGTGCTCCAACCCCAAAATCCATCCTGCCCTGGGACACTGCAGGGATCCAGCTGGGAATTCCAGCCCAGCCAGGAGTCCCTGCCCAAAATCCATTTAAATCTACATTTTCCACGCTGGCACCATTCCCTGTGTGCTGTCCCTCCATCCCTGATCCCAAATCCCTCCCCAGCTCTCCTGGATCTTTTCAGGCTCTGAGGATTCCCTGGATCCTTTTCCAGCTGAACATTCCCAGGTCTCCCAACCCATTCCCAATATCCCACTCATCCCTTTCCTATCCCAGTTTAAACCATTCCCTGTGTCCTGTCCCTTGTCCCCAATCCCTCCCCAGCTCTCCTGGATCCTTTCAGGCTCTGAGGATTCCCTGGACCTTCCCTTCTCCAGGAGAACATTCCCAGCTCCATGGCCCAAGCATCTCCTGGATTTTGGATTTTTCAGCTCCTTTTCCAGCCCTTTTTGCCCATTCTGAGCCTTTTTTTAACCAATAAAAACCCCCAGGCTCACTGCAGAGCTCCTGTGCAGGATGTGTGCAGTGACTTTGGGATCTCAGCTCTGGGATCCCGCTGACCCTTCAGCACTGCCCCAACTCCAGATCCCTTTGGGATTCCCTTGGGCTGTTCCTGGCTGCACTTTTGGGGTGTGTTTGGGGCATGTTTGAGGCATTTTTGCATCAAGTCTTTGTGTCCCACGTTGGTTTTCTGCCTCCTCCAGCTGTGGCAGCTGCTGCATTTCCTGTGAATATTTCCTTTCCTCACCTGCATTAACTGTGAATATTTCCTCACCTGCATTTCCTGTGAATATTTCCTTTCCTCACCTGCATCTGCTGTAAATATTTCTTCACCTGTATTAGCTGTAAATATTTATTTCCTCCCCTGCTGGAGCATTCCCAGGTTTCAGGGGAGCCTGGAGCAGATCCCTCCTTTTTTAAATTCCTCTGTCCCTTTTTTGGGAAGGAGCCATTTCAAAGCTGATCTCTACTGTGGCAATTCCAAAGAAAATTAAAATTACACAAACCCTGAGTGCTTTTACCACTCCTGGATGACTGAGTGATCTCTTTTTTGTTTTTTTTTTTTCAGTATTACTCCACTGTGATGGAGCAGCAGGTGAATGGACAATTGATAGAGCCTCTCCAGATCTACCCACGAGGTAATGCTGAGCAAATCCCCCCCAAGATCCCAAACAGTGCAGCTGGAGCAGCTCCCTGGCTCCTTCTGGGCAGCTTTAAATGCACAGAGCATCTGGATTTGGAGAGAAGGATTCCTTCTTGTGGGGAGAGAGGAGAAAAGTGCATTTATTGCATGGGAAGGAGATGATTTCCTGGAGTAAATGAGATTAATGAGGTTTGCAGAGAACAGATTAAAGTACAGCAATTTCACCATTATAAGCTGCACCATTTTGACTGAAATTTTGGTCTGAACCCGAAGTGTGGCTTATAATCAGGTGGGGCTTATATATGGACAAAGAATGAAAAGTTGCTGTTTTAGTTTGGAGGACAGGTGTCTGCTGAGAAAGGCAGGAGCTTCTCTTTGAAATGGAGAATGTAAACCCCCTCTCTCCAAATTATTATAATTTTGAAATCAAGGGGCTCTCAGGCAAAGATATGGGAATAGGAATAACAGTTCTTTACTAGGGAAATTAAAATAGAAATACAGCACTACAAAGAACAAACCCCAAACCCTGACACAGTCAGAGTACAGCCTGACACCCGTCAGGCAGGGTGTTGGCAGCAGTCCCATCCCATGGTGGCTGCATCCTCCTGCAGTGACAGATGTGGCTCAGCTGGAGCAGTGCTCCTGTACAAGGTGCAGTTTCCCTCCAGAGCTCCAGTGGTGATGTGGAGAAATCCGGTTTTCCTCTGGAGTCCAGTGGAGAAAGGGGCTCCCTTAGTGTCCCAAACCCTCTGTTTTTATCTTGGTAAGAAATGTTGGGCTCTTCCCCCTGGCTGGAGCAACTCCCAATGGGATGCAGTAATTTTATCAGTGCCACAGTGGGACTCAATGGCCATGAGCAGAAAATGACTGGCTGGAGGAAGGATGGGTTGTGAAAAGATAAAGAACACTGCCCTGCCTGGTTTATAAACCATGGCCATGAACAGGAGATATCCCATGAGATAAAGAACACTGCCCTGCCTGGTTTATAAACCATGGCCATGAACAGGAGATATCCCATGAGATAAAGAGCACTGCCCTGCCTGGTTTATAAACATGGCCATGAACAGGAGATATCCCATGAGATAAAGAACACTGCCCCAGCTGGTTTATAAACCATGGCCATGAACAGGAGATATCCCATGAGATAAAGAACACTGCCCCAGCTGGTTTATAAACATGGCCATGAACAGGAGATATCCCATGAGATAAAGAACACTGCCCTGCCTGGTTTCAATGGATGCCCATTAGCAGAATATCTCCCATGTTGATCAGGATCACTGCCCCACCCTCAGCAGATGGTGACAGAACAGAAACCTTTTATCACACCCTGTATTGTAACCTGCAGCTTATAATCATGAAATTACTGTACATTTAAAAAACAACTCTGCCTGGATTCCAAGCAAAGCAGATGAATAACTGAAGTCTTGGATCTTTATGGAAATTGGGCTTTTTGAAGCTGTTTTAATGTCATTTATCAGCCAGGCTGGGGAATGTCACCACTGTGGGAGTGGGGACGTGTCTGTCACGTTTTTGTCTGAGATTTGGGCTCTTGGTGGTATCCAAATATTCACAAGCACTTCAGTAATTCTCCTGAATTATTGAGAGGTGTAATCAATCCTGTGAGCTGAGGCAATTAAAAAATAGGTCATCTCCAACCTGAAACAAATCCTTTGGCATTTTGGGAGGTTTTTTGGGGATGCTCTGTCTGAACTCAAACAATAACTTTAAAAAAAGTTCATTACATAATTCACTGAGATCTCACAGGCAGGCTCTGAATCTCTGCCTCTTAATTGGTGGAACAAGAGGAGCTTGAAATTCTCCAAGTAAATCTCCCAGCAATAAATTAATTGAAATAATTAAAAATTAAACTCTCCTCACTTAAGTGATATTGCACAAATAATCCCACTGTGATCCCAGTGACACATCCTGCTCTGGCAGTGCTTACAGCTCTCTGAAGTTTGAAGTGGGCAATTAAACAAAGTATTTTCCTTTTTTAAATTTATCTTTTATTTGTTCAGTATCTACCTTGTATTTAGTCAGTATTTACCTTTTATTTAATCAGTATTTACCTTTTATTTAGTCAATATTTACCATTTATTTATTATTTACCTTTTAT